>NC_048280.1:37394274-37694274 GCF_009762535.1 Notolabrus celidotus | reverse complement strand
AAACATGTTCACAGTTCCATTTAAGCTGGTGAATCTTTGGGACAGTTGCTAGATGATGATATCAAGACAGGCATTAAAAACGTTCACCCCAAAGTTGATCTCTGCGTCAGTGAGGCGACTGTCTTCATCAAAGTGACCCCTAACTTTTCTGGTCCTGGTTGTTTCAAACTGTGATTGACTTCCCAATTAAGTAGCTAGAGCAAGACTGGCAGACTTTTGAACTAATTAAATGTGTCCAATATTAGAGATTTTATTAAGGGAAAGTTTTTCTTTTGTTCTTCTGCAGATATCTTGCACTCTTCGTTTTATATCATCAGCAGATCTTCTGTTTTTGCTCAAAGCATTCACCTTTTCACAGATGGCCTCCCCAAATCGTGTTTCTAACACTGAGATGTCTCTGCTGGAGTTCACAGATGTGTTTATGTGTGTCCTCCACTAAAACCTCTAACTCCATGGCTTCAAACTTCATTTTTCGTTTACAGCCACTCTGCTCTCCAAAACTATCCATGGTGACAGCTGGTAGCACACACAAAATCCTCATTTAAGGGCGGTCCGTTCCACTTTTGCACTTGTTATCATTTGCGCATGCAGTCATAGTAGATCACCTGCAACACGCCCAGAAATAACATGTGCAATGTTTTAGTTTGCACACACAATATAGTGCTCCTTATTTGAGATCTTAGTAGATCAGGCCCTGAGTCTTCACTTCTTCATGAAGCTAAAGTTGAACTTCACAAGATGCTCCACACTCCTGGTTTTAGTGCAGGCGACTGGCTGCTCTTCTGATCTTCACATTTCAACATTTATGCTAACACAGACTAAAACTCTGACTTCTTCTCTTTACCACTGTTCTCCTCAGTTTGTGACTTTACTCTCTAAACTCAGAACACACTGTTGTTCACAGTATAGCAGATAAGAGGGGTGTTGGTTGTTGACTGTTCCAGATCAGTCCTAAAGATGGCGCTGTGAATGCTGTGAATCAAGGGGAAGGAGAAATGTAACTTACCTTTTAATAACAACGTGTTTTTAATATTTATGTCCTCACAGATTTGAACGCTGTGGACTCTCAGACACTCACTGTGAAGTTGTGGCCTCAGCTCTGAAGTCCAACCCCTCCCATCTGAGAGAGCTGAACCTGAGTAGGAACAAGCTGCAGGACTCAGGAGTGGAGCGTCTGTCTGCTGGTCTGAAGAGTCCAAACTATAAACTGGAGACTCTGGGGTCAGTTCAGTCTTTCTCTGTCTCTGTTCTGGATTTCCTGTTGAATTAATGGTTGAACCTCATTCAGACTCCTTCATATCATACATGCACATTTCTAGAAGTTTCTCTTCACTTTCTTTCTTTCTTTCTTTCTTTCTTTCTTTCTTTCTTTCTTTCTTTCTTTCTTTCTTTCTTTCTTTCTTTCTTTCTAAACAAAGATGGAGGAACATGTGGTGTTCAGTTCAGTTCAATTCATGTTTGTGGTTTTTGATAAACGGTTGTGACTGCAGTGATGTTGATGGGTCCGCTTCCTTCATCTCAGACACATCAACATGTAAAAGGATGAAGTGAACTCACTATCCATGCATCCCAGGGACCCACACAGCTCATCTTTCCCTTCCACAGCGATACACTATGTAGAACAAACTCATGTTTTAGTCCCAGTGATTAGAGAAACAGATCCTGTGAACACATTCTCAAAACATGCTAGTTTAGCTGCTCCAACAACAACCAGCCATCAGCACAGATTTCATCCCTCAGGGAAACAAAGCTGACAGTGATAAAGTCCTGTTACTATAAACTCATGTTTCCCCGCTCATGTTGTGTTCACTCATGTTGATGTTTCACTGTGGAGGAGACGTGCTGTAGTGAAATACACTAAACACACTCCAGTGATTGTGAGGAGAATATGACGGCAGCGTTCCTTTCCTACGCTCAGACCACGTCTGCACATAGAAACTGTCATCATCAAGTTTCTGTTATTGACTGAGAGAGCAGTCCAAGCCTTATTCTCACCTCTGGTTTCTTTGACTGATTGATTTGGTGGAGATGAATCCCAGCAGTTTTCACTTTTTGTATTTGACGTTATCTAACCTCCATCCTGCTGCTGCTGCTGCTTCTGCTGCTGCTGCTGCTGCTGCTGCTGCGTTCGTGTTTGGTGTTTCCATGGTCTCTACGTCTCAGATCTAATCCATCTGCACAGATTCTTAGACCACAAAGGATTTGAAGCAGGAACACTGCTGCAGAGTCCAAACTGTAGACGGAGCACTCTGACGTAAGACAACAGCTTTTCTTTTCTGTGATGAGATTAGCCTTTATTGTCATTGTACATAGTACGAATGAGATTTGGGAGAGCAGCTCCTTTAAAGTGCACACACAATATAATATAACAACACAAAAGGTAGATGTAGTTGTACAAAGAAAACAAAGAGAAGACAAAAGGGGCAAGACAAGATATCAGTGCAGGGTGGTTGAATTAATAAATAAATGAATAACGAATATTGCACAGATAGTGGAGGTAGTTATTGTATGGGGGAAAGTGTCATCAGTCTGAGTTATGTCAGTGCAGGTTTGAGTTGAGTATGGTGACAGCTTTGGGGAAGAAGCTGTCCCTTAACGGCGTACCCTACGCCGGGGGTCCGCGTAGCTCCCGTACCTACGCCGAGGCCTACGCACGTAGCTGATGTGCACCTCCTCCAAAATGTAACTACGCGTAGAGCCGACGTGGACCGCAAGCTCTGTGATTGGTCCGCTCGGCAGCTTTGTCTTTCCCGCATTCATATCACTTCTGGGATCCCGGACATCGGCCACACATCATCCGTGTATTTCCTCTCCTCCTCTCTATTCTTCATGTAATCATGTCTGTATGATAAACAGCAACATGTATCAGCTGTAGATTAACAGAACACGCTCTGAATCTCTGTGGGAAAGGAAACAGAGATCGTAGCGGGACCGGAAGCAGGAGACCGACTATCAGAGAGACCACACTGCCCTCAAGCGTTTCGGAGGAGAATTGCTGCGTGACACGGACACACCGACGCACAAGTATGTGGGGCTCATGTCCACGTCAGCCCCTGCTGTGTAGGGGAGACGCAGAAGTATAAATCAGCCTTTAGTCTGTTGGTTCTGGACCGTATAGACCTGTAGCGTCTGCCAGAGGGCAACAGGTCAAAGAGGTGGAAACCGGGGTGAGTGGTGTCCTTCAGGATGTTCCTGGTTCTGCTGAGACAGCGGGAGCTGTACATGCCACTTAGGAAGGGCAGCCGATGATTTTCTGTGCTGTGTTAACCGCCCTCTCCACCCTCTTCCGGTCGGCCTCAGTGCAGCTGGAGTACCACACCGTGATAGCATAGGTCAGCAGGCTCTAAATTGAGGAACGATAGAAGGTCACCAGCAGCTGTGTGTTCAGATGTTCCTTCCTGAGCACCCACAGGAAGTGTAACCGCTGCTGGGCCTTCTTTACCAACGCTGTGGTGTTCACAGACCAGGAGAGGTCCGCAGAGATGTAGCAGTGTTAATATCCGGCCATCCCACCTTTGGGTCCCAGTGAGACCTCATATTTTCACAGACCTGTGTTATCTTCTGCTGTTGTCCCAAACAAGCCCAGAACAACAGAGGGTCTATAAAAGCTGAACTCTCCTCAGAATGGTGGAAGAGCTTGGTTTGACTTGAATCTTCAGTCCTAAACATAAAGCTCAAATCCACTTTTCATAAAGCTCAAATCCACAATTATAAAACACACCGTGGATCCACAAGCTCCAACAAAACAGCAGCAAGCTGCGTCCTCTACACAGAGACGGGCTGGTTGTCAACAGAGATGAACTCAACCTCCCCGTGATCTTTATGTCCTCTTCGCTCTCTCCAGAATATTTATTCTTCCTGTTCAGAGTTTGTTTTACCATCTTTCGTTTGCAAGATATTGATCCGAGAAGGTCCAATCTGTGAACATCTTTCTAACTTTACTTCACCTTGTAATCATACAGATATCCCCACTTTTTTCATTTTGGATTAACAAAGATTGGATTCTTCTTGTTTATCAGGGAATATCGAAATCCATCATAGGAAAACAACACAAAATCCAATTTTATTGCTGTATTTTAATGGAAAATGGCTTTTGTTTGTTTGTTTTAAAATCTGCTACATATATTGAAACTGATTTGTGTTTCAGAATTGGACATAGAATGAACGGAAGGTACACGGACCATTATTGAATATTAATTTCATTTATGAGTCAAATAATGCGCACACATTTAGAAAATGAAAAGGCATTTCTGTTAATGCAATTAAATTTCAAATGTTTCATTTTCATTTTGGTACATTTATGCTTCCATAGCTAACAGCAACAAGTGCTTTACGGCAGCCTACAGTAGCTCTGCAGGGACACATGGTTCAAAAGGCAAACCCTCCCAAACACAGGTCTGTTACAGTCGTATTGAACACAGCTCTGCTGCTCCGCCTCCACTAACCATGGTGTTGCATTGATTGTAAGTGTTTGTTGGACTGTTGTTGCTGTTTGCTTTCAAAGATTTACACACTGCTGACCTTTTAGCCATGGGGTTGCTAATGCTAAGCTACTCCCGTGTTTGTGTTCTGCTTCAAAGCATGCTTCAGTTTTTTTTTTTCAAATCCCAGATGGGCTCTGATCCAATAGTTGAGATCAGAATGGGGACATCAGTAAAAAGGTTCTTGTCCTCCGTAGTCTCTATTCTTTGTTCTTTAAGGACTCTATGTTTCAAACGGGGAGATCAGTTTGGTTGTTGTGCTCAGTAACTTGTAGAATTGTCTTCAAAGTGAACATGAAAAAGAAAGGTGATAAACCCTGATGGTGGTTCTGCACTAACAGAATTGGGATCAGATGTTTTTGTCATATTGCCCTCCACCAATCGTAGACGTGCTGGACATTATTTACTTTCTGTTACTCCAAAAGTCTTTTCAGACGTTTTCAGATACTTTGTCATCTTTTGTCAAATCTAGAATCAGTTTGAGAATTGAGTTTGTGTCTGTCCAGCTGTTGGAGCTGCTGGCAGAGAACAGGAGGTGAAGTCAGTGCGTCTTTATTGAAGCAGCAGGATGTTGTCATTGATGTTGATCTGAACTCTGTTTCACTCTTTCTCTGTTTGAAACCTGCATCCTGTTAGCTTCAGCTGTTTGGAGCCTCACTTTTCTTCATGTATACATCCTAAACCTTCCTCTGCTCTCTGCATGTTTGAATACATTAGATTTCAATCTGAATCATTTCTTTCTGTCATTTCATCATTTCTTCTTCATACAGGTTGTGGAGCTGCAGTTTGTCAGAGATCAGCTGTGCTTCTCTGGCCTCAGCTCTGAAGTCCAACCCCTCCAATCTGAGAGAGCTGGACCTGAGTAACAACAAGCTGCAGGATTCAGGAGTGAAGCAGCTGTGTGATTTTCTGCAGAGTCCAAACTGCAGACTGGAGACTCTGAAGTAAGACACCTTTCCTTTGTTTAATTTCTCTGCTGAGATGTTTCTGATGTGATTGTTGTGGTGACACTAAACTGCAGAACCATGGCTGATCTCTATCTGATCCACACTGAGGGTCTTCAGGCTGAAGTCTGGTTCCTCTCAGAGGTTTTTGTTGGTTGAGGAGCAGAACGATGATGAGCTACAGATTGAAAACCTTGAAGCTCCTGAGAGGAACTTTGCCTTGTGTTGATTTTGGCGACACCTGTGGACAAAGTGGTCTGTCTTATCTCTTTGCTGGTTTTGGTCTGAATATGTGTAAGTGCTTTTTGTACACACAGTCTCATCCTGTTATCTTTGAATGGTCTAAAGTATCAGTGCCTGTGAATTAGGGCATGTACAGGACAGGATCAGCAAAGATCTGAAGAGAAGTGAAAAGTGGTCTCCATGACTTTAAAGTGAGTTCTTTACATTTCAAACACAAACTTCCTGTTAGACAATGATGACACACAGTTTAAACACTTTAATGCAGGATGGAGGGATTCTACTGAATGTCATATATTCTGCTTCAGATCGTAAAGTTCACCTTTATGCTGACGACACAGTTTTGTATTGTAATGCTGCTAATGCTCAGTCTGCTGTGCGTTCTTTCCAATGCTGCTTAAATAGATAGATAGATAGATAGATAGATGGATAGATAGATAGATAGATAGATAGATAGATAGATAGATAGATAGATAGATAGATAGATAGATAGATAGATAGATAGATAGATAGATAGATAGATAGATAGATAGAAACGCCATCCCATAATGTCCTTATTCTGGGGCAGGTCCAGAATCTGTGTGTGTGGTTGCTCAGCGAGCACAGTTTCTCCATAACCTTATTGAGTGAGTTGGGCTCATTGTGGTCCCTGTCTCTGTAGTCCTGAAGAATCTTGTTCTCAACCCTCCTCTTAAATTCCCTCCATACATTTGAATTGGTGCCTCGATGAACCTGGGAGCATCTTTCCTCCCATGAGTCCTGTGGTCTGTCTCTATTCATCTGGGTAGAAGCAGCGTGTTGTCTGTGTTCTTTGTTCTGAATAGGAGGTGAAGTCAGTGCGTCTTTATTGAAGCAACAGTATGTTGTCATTGGTGTTGATCTGAACTCTGTTTCACTCTTTCTCTGATTGAAACCTGCATCCTGTTAGCTTCAGCTGTTTGGAGCCTCACTTTTCTTATTGGTTTTTAAAGGTACAGTGTGTAGTTTTTAGTGTCATTGATCAGAACAGACTTGGTAGAGATGGAATATAAAATCCTAAGTCTGTTTAAATCAGTGTGTGATCACCTGAATATAAAATCATTGTGTTGGTGTTCACTCAGAATGAGCTTTTTAGATCTACATGTGAGCAGGTCCTCTTCACTGAGACCTCCGTGTTTCTACAGCAGCTCAGAACGGACCAACTGGTAACACACACGTTTTTGTATTCAGTGAGAGGCTGTGTGAAATGCACCGGTTGGACGACGGAGAAGAAGAGAGTGGTTGTTGGTGTGTGTTAAAGAATTTATTTTGATGGTAAAAACTTGACAAATGGAGGATCATACTTATCCTGCATCACAGGCGCTTCTTCTCCTCAAAGGCCACCGTCCCTTCACCAACAGGAGGGGTGAGCAGGGGAGTGTTTCAGTCTAGAATTTGAGTGCTAGGTGTTACTAAATATTCCCATTTCTACACACTGTACCTTTAAACATCTCTCTGCTCTCTACAGATTGAACACGTTGGATTTCAAGCGGGATCATTTCTTTCTAAAATGTCTTTATTTCTTCTTTATTCAGGTTGAGTCGCTGCAGTTTGACAAAGATCAGCTGTGCTTCTCTGGCCTCAGCTCTGAAGTCCAACCCCTTCCATCTGAGACAGCTGTGGCTGAATTTCAACAACCTGCAAGATTCAGACATGGAGCTGCTGCGTGATCTTAAGAAGAGTCCAGACTACAGACTGCAGACTCTGAGGTCAGTATAGAGTTGGAGTTAGTCCGTGCTGGTCTCTTCAGCGTTCCTCTAAACACAGTATCACAGCAGAACTTCAGGACATCCCACAAACCTTCAACCCTCCCAGAGGTTTCTCTCCTCAGTGAAGATGTGAGATCATAAATCATCAAAAGTGTCAAAGTGGAAAGTGATGATGCCTCTCCTACATTTTATCTCAGATGTAGAGATGGGACATAATGAAGTAGAAATACTTTGTTTCTGCTCTGAAGTCCAGTTTCAAGTTCTCTGAATGGAACATTTGATGTTTCTGTCTCCTTCTTTCTTTTGAAACCGATACTTTAATACAGGGACCTGAACCTGATCCTCTTTGTACAGCAGACTGATCACTTTAGCTTTAATGGATCAGATGAGAATCAGAGCTTCATCCACTACATTGGTCGGGCGTGGCTCTCTTGACAGAGCAGAAAGATACTGCACCATGGAACACCCAAAACCTGGTCTGCAGTCAGGGGTGCAGCATTTGTCTGCTGTTTAAAGGGTCCATTAGTCTGATGCACAAACAGAGACAGGTTCACATTCTGCTCACACAGAGCTCGTAACACACAGGGAGGATTTAAACACCTGTGACTCAGTGATGTTCAGCCAGGTGAGAAGCCAAAATGCAAACAACATAAGAAAGTCCTGCTTTCATATTTAAACACAGAACACAGTGACAACAGTCAACACCACATGATGCCTTCAAGGTCTGTCCCCTCAAGCTGCAAGAGTCCAATATATGAACCTGAGAGCTGAAAGGAAGCTACTTTACAACATCCCTCCACCTCTGGACTGAGCAGGACTGAAGTCTCTGCTGGTCTTTAGACTGGAGGATCTGCATCACAGCTGATGAAGTGAGTCTCAGAGTGTAAACACTGTTTGTCTGTTTTCTATCATCAGATGGAAGAACTAAGAGTCAGATGATCAGAGAGAGGATGGTCTTCCTCCTGCTGGTCAGAGAGATGGAAACAGCAGCAGCTTGGATGTGGTGAGTCTCTGACTGAGCCGTGTTCCTGACAGACTGACGGACCAATCACAACAGGTGGAGGTGACTCTCAGTGCTGCGGTCTGAAGACCAGCTCCACTCTCAGACTCAGGACCTGGACCTCAGATATCTTCTTCCACTGACTCTGAACTGAAATGACCTCCACAGGTTTGTTTTGTGGAGAACAACAATAAAAATGAACACACTGATTGAATCTGTAGTTTTGTTCGTGCTGCAGCGCCACCCTGTGGGGATTTAGAGTAGTGCAGTGGATTTATCAGCTCATGTTCCTCCAGTAGAAGTAGACCCCCCCCCCCTCTTTTAACACTCTGAACCATAAGTGATGACACAGGAAGAGCTGTCTTCCTGTCCAGATCCCCTTCTCCTGGTGTTTAACTTTTTCCACATCGCCAGGAGAAAGGACAATAAAAATGTAATACAATGAATATTTAACAATGTTGGTTAGCTGTGTTATGTGTTTTAAACTGTTTGTAACAGAAAGATGCACCTCGACATAGAAGCATACTCAGAGACACTCACACACACACAGACCTTCTTACCTCTCTGCCAAATCAAGTTGTAAATACCTTTCTTTCCAGATCTCACTCTAAGGGACAAGTTTTAGACATTTCCAAAATGTATATTAACTCATGATTTTATCATTCTGAAGCTAAGATAAAAACTTTAATGTTGAGACTTTGATAAGAATATTGAAATCCCAGAGTTCTATGATGTATAATGACAAAGTTATGAAACATGTTTTAATTGGGTTTTCTTCCTTGTGGTCAACACCGCCATCTAGAGGAGAAGACGTGGTAGATGTTGTATTGTGTAAACCCTGTGTTATAAGTTATGTTAAGATATTTTAACTTCTCACAAGTTCTGAAATCTGCATCCTAAGATAATGATAATCATTAATGAGAACTCATCTTTGACATTTAAGGTCAATGTATTTTCCCTGTGTCATAGATTACTTTGAATTGTTTGATTATGAAGAAAGTTAGCACCTCCAAGTCTGAGGCCATGGTTCTCTGCCGGAAAACGGTGGATTGCTCTCTCTTGGTGGGGAGTGAGACTTTGCTCCAAGTGGGGGAGTTTAAGTATCTCTGGGTCTTGTTCGCGAGTGAGGGTAAAATGGAGCGTGAGATCCACAGGCGGATTGGTGTGGCGTCAGCAGTGATGCGGACGTTGTATCGGACCATTGTGGTGAAGAGGGAGCTGAGCCGGAAGGTAAAGCTTTCGATTTACCAGTCGGTCTACGTTCCAACCCTCACCTGTGGTCATGAGCTGTGGGTCATGACCGAAAGGATAAGATCGCGGATACAAGCGGCTGAAATGAGTTTCCTCTGAAGGGTGTCTGGGCTCGGCCTTAGAGAGAGGGTCAGGAGCTCGGACATCCGGAGGGAGCTCGGAGTAGAGCCGCTGCTCCTCCGCGTCGAAAGGAGTCAGCTGAGGTGGTTCGGGCATCTGATAAGGATGCCTCCCGGACGCCTCCCTTTAGAGGTGTTCCGGGCACGTCCAACTGGGAGAAGGCCCCGGGGTAGACCCAGAACGCGGTTGAGGGATTATATCTCCCGCCTGGTCTGGGAACGCCTCGGGATTCCCCAGGAGGAGCTGGAAAGTGTCGCCGGGGAGAGGGATGTCTGGGTCAATTTGCTTGGACTGCTACCCCCACGACCCGACCCCGGATAAGTGGAAGAAAATGGATGGATGGATGGATGGATTATGAAGAATTGTGCTTACTTTCACTTATCTTTTAAATCCATGACGGGCTTTAATTGAAGAGTATGCATTGGTGATAGCTGTAGTGATATGTTTATATTAAAGCGATATTTCCAGAGAAGTTTGCGCGGTAATTATAATACAGATCCTTTATTCAGAGGGTGTTTAAAGTTGAAATCCAAAGGAGGAGGCCTATAAAAGTCTTCTGCTCTCCTTCCCCCTTCTCTTACGCTTCTCTTCTGCTGACCCTTACTCTTCCTGGACGCTCCTGCGTCTCTCCTTTTGGGAGCGCCTCTGTCAGGCCCCCCGCTTCTTTTAGGCCTCTCCTAATACTGTAGGTCTTTTCATTTTCTTTTGTCCCTTGTGGCAATTCTAATTTTCTAGAAACCTTTTTCCGCTGTGAAACCAAACTCAGCGTTGATAAATTTTACTGGAACCAAAGTAACTTCTTTAAGTTTATCTTTTGTTCGACTAAAGTCTATTTTTAGTTTTAAGAACGTTTTTATTATTTTCAATCTTTTACACTAAAGCCACGCACATCAAAGCAAAGCTTACCTTTTGTTAAAGACATTATTCTTAGTCTACAAGACTTCTTTTTATATTTTTGACCACGAGTCATCACTCCCACATCTGGAGCAGCAGTCTGTAGATGAGACCACGTGACCACGCAACAGAACCAAGACAGGTACTCTGGGCCAGCCGATTCAAACCTCGTCTTCATGGCGCCATCTTTCGGTTCTTCAGATGAAAATCCGGCAGACATGAAGACAACACGCCAAGAAACTGGAGCAAACTCCTCTGGACCCATCAGAGACTCGCTGACGGTTCTGAAAGATAGTAAGACTGTTCCTGAATTTCTGTGGTCGAAGTTGATTTAGGCTTCATTCTGAAAGTCCCATAGTTTGACTATATTTCCAAATCAGAGATTTAAATTAATGTCTGAAACTCCATTTTAAACAACTAAACCAAATCACTATCACCAAATCATATAGTAGTGTACTACTAGCTATCCTTGCTTAAAGGTATCTTTGTCTGTTTATCCATATGTCTGTTATTCATCTATGTTCATTATCTGCCAGAATCATAATCTATTCATCATTCTATTTACATTAAACTTCATATATTATAAAGGACTTTGTCTGTATATTCATTTCGGACCAGGGTGGGCCAATGTGTTTGTAAAGAATTCATAACTTCAGATTTAAATTGTACCAGACTGATTTCTATTTGTTCAATCATTAGTGTTCAATTTTCATAATTAATCACTGTGATTAATCCTCAGGTTTCGATCCTGAGTGGTGCCCCATTGATTCATATGAGGAAAATTATATGAAATATGAATTTCATTAAAACATTATTTTTATTAAATTATTTATTTTGAAATATTAATTTCATATTTTAATATCTGAATTACCCATACACACCGCTACATATTAATAGATGAACAAAGTGAAACATGTCAAAAAGAACAAAGTGTGGATCCAGTGAAGGCTTTGTTCTTTTTCAAATGAAGACTCAGCACAGAATGAAGTCTGGATTTTGGTGTAAAGTCGGCGTCTTAATATTTGATGGTGTGTCTGAAAGAATCAGCTGAATAACAGACTCTAACGTTGATATTCATGAAGCATGTCTTTCAAACAGAGCTCACAGAGGAACACTCTCTGCTCTCCTCCTGGAGAATGAAGCAGTCTTTGGAAAGTTGATCCCAGCTTTCTGAGTCACTCTGCAGTTTTTATGATCCCATGGTTTCAGACAGATGTAGAGCCCAACCTGCAGCACTGCTTTCTGCCAGCAGGTGTCACTGTTTCCAGTGTTTTACAGACTGCTGGGTCTGAATGGATTCATTATCCGTCTGCAGAAAACAATAAATGCTAAATCTATCTGTGTTTATGTTTCATGTTCAGATGTGTTTGTTTTCACAGCTTCTTTGGATTGTTCCTCTTTTGTCAAAATAACCTCCTCCTGGATTAAAGGGACCACAGTCTCTTCACCATCTACTTCATTGGGCTTCTGTAGTCCAGGACAGTCTGAAGAGACTTGAAGGGGACTTGAGTCTATCTGTTGTATTCATATGACATCTCTCCTTTACTCCATTAAAGAGGCGCTTTAACTCCACCAGATTGATTCAATAGATGATCCACATTTCCTCTGAGATCTCTTTGAATCTTTGAAAATGTTTGTGTTTCTGCTCTCAGACAGAAGAATTGATCTGTGCTGATGTGAATGTGTGTGTCTCTTGATAACTGAGGACAATAATGTATCTCTAATCAATATTTGAAGTGATTGACTGATCTCATTAGAATCAGAGTTAAAGTTTCACTCCTTCAAACAGTCTCTAACATCAGGGCAGAGGTCCTCATGTTACGTTCACACCAAACACAAATTTCTCGTGTCGCGCGAACGAATCCCATGGAAAGTCAATGTGTAGACGCGAATTCGCGCTGGGCAACGCGTTTGAAGCGACACGCGGCTAGATTGATGTGAATTTCACGTCTATCGCGTCTTCGAGCGAGTTCAAAATATTCAACTACAGCGACAAATCCGCGTGACGCTGTGGCGCGATGGCCAACCAGCATTGGGAGGAGAAGCTGACGAGGATTACGTCAGAAAGAGGGACTGGACTTCTTTCCAAAGTCTGCTTGTCAACTCTGTTTGTAGACGTGCAGGACTGGAGCCATGGAGCAGATCAACTTTATGAAAGTCATTAAAATGCTGGAATATCTGGTAAGTTCTGTTGATTTGTGTGTGCTACTTACTTCTAGAGATGGATTTTACTATTGTGAGTTAGCTAATGTAACCACAGTTTGCACAATGGGCTCTGGCTAACGGTGTATTCATCGGCTTACTAGCAGTCATCTACTGTATGTTTAACCAGAGGAATCACGCCGAATGAAAGGGGAAAGTCTCTGGGACACGTACACGAGGGAGAGAGGGAGATCAAGCCAGAGGAAGAGTCTGCAGCTGGTTGGATAAATAACGTGACACCCGTCTCTTCCTCATCCCTCCATAAACAGAGAGAGGCAAGCGGTGAAGCCAGGAGAGACGAAGGCCACCAATGACAGACCAGGACCAGGGGAAGAACGGATCCCAGGGGACAGAGCAGGACCAGGGGAAGAACGGACCCCCAGGGGACAGAGCAGGACCAGGGGAAGAACGGACCCCCAGGGGACAGAGCAGGACCAGGGGAGGAACGGACCCCCAGGGGACAGAGCAGGACCAGGGGAAGAACGGATCCCAGGGGACAGAGCAGGACCAGGGGAAGAACGGATCCCAGGGGACAGAGCAGGACGAATGGAGGATCAGAGAACAGATACAGAAAGAGGGGAGGCATCTGGAACCTCACAGTCTCTCACAGGTAAGTTTACAGGTGAGGAGTCAAACTCAAAAGCTGCAAACTGGAGTAGAAAATCTTTGTTTTTATGAATGGATAGCTCATTGTTTTTCACATTTCTTCATGACAGGACCAAGCCTACTCTACTTTCTATGACTGCATGATAAATTAACTTGAATTAAAGGAACAGTCAAATAAGAACATGTCCACATCCTCATGCTTACATTCTTTAAAGAGTCATTGCATCAATGTGCTCCCTGGGATACATCAGTATTTCTGATAAAGTCTGGGATGACTTTGTATATAAGAGCATGCTGAAGTCCATGTTAAAACACAAATGCTGGATGATATCATGGCTGTATGATGAAGTACTGAGGGTAACATGTAATATTTTGAGTGCTGTAAACAGTTGGAATTAGCTGGAATCATCTCACACCAGTTTTTGAATGTCCAGGCATGACATTTAGCTTCTGATGATGCTGCAGAACAAGAGCCTGTGTGTTTATCATAATGACCAGTTGTGTATTTATTTCTTTTATGTTGAGTAATTTTAATATTTTAACTGAATTAATTCTACTACTTTTGATTTTGTGTAATAAAGTGGTTTCAAACCATGTTCCTTTTTTTCAGGGTGAAAGATGACAAGGAAACCCACCAGAGAGGAGAGTGATGCTGCCTCTGCAAGCTTTGAGGAGGCCTCATCTGCCAGCCACCTAGCTTTTTGTCAGACACCCTGGTCCTCCCATGCAAAGGCTGCTGCTCCACCCAAAGGAATGTTATATTCCAAATCATAAACTAATGTATAATCCAGCAATGTGTTACTTAATGTGGAACCATTCGAACAAGGTAACTGGGGCATCAGTCTTTGTAGGGACTGAGTCAGGTTTCCCATCATCTATTTTTTATCTTTCCCCCAAACACAGACACATCTCTTATCCTCATCATTCCACTTGTGTTGGTCAAAAGTTCAAAGGTGTCTTTGTTTTTATAAAGTCTGCAAAATAAAGGCACTGAATGTTGTTCAAAATAACTTGCATATTGTTTTTTCCCACCAAAAAAAAAAAAGGTTGACAGCCAGGTTTGGCTTGGTGTTTATACTTGCAGTCACATAATATGTACTGCATATAATATATGAAGTGGCCCAAAGTCTTAAGGGACTGCAAAAGAAATCTGTGTTGGATTGTGTCGAAGGCTTTGTCAAAGTCCAGAAACAAAATAAGTGCCTTTGATTTGACTGCATCTGCATAATCTAGCAGATCTAAGATGAGTCTTATGTTACAGCTAATGTGTCTGTTTCTCAGAAACAAAAAGAGAATGGAGTCCAGACCTATTTTAAGTCTATTTGTATAAGTTAAATCCAGAATCTTTAATCAGTGGTTAAAAGGGTAATAGGACGCCAGTTTTCTATTAATAACGTGTTATGGATTGTCACCAGGACTGGACCCAAAAGCAGAACTCAGGCAAAGATGGATGTGAAAATACAAGTCTTTTATTTGTAGTTCTCCCTGTGGTAATGGCGCCGTGAGTACAGAGCGGAGCAGTCCCTCTCTCCAGCGTACTCACACAGAGGGTAACTGGAGCTCAGGCAAAGGCAGGCAGGTTCAGCAGCAGACAGGGAAGCAATCAGCACGAGAGCGGGAAGCATGCACGGCAATCTCTGAAGCAAGATGGAAACACACAAGGACGTCAGCTAAACACACACAAAGACAAGCAAAACATAAATTCTTGAGGAGCCACGGACTCAGAGTACCACTGAAAACTGAAGTACGGTCTGGTGATGAGTAGGAGGAAATCCAGAGGCTTTATAGTAGAGGGTTGATTAGTGAATGGCTTCACCTGGTGCTGCCTGTTGATAGGAAACCCCGCCCACATTCACCCACAAGAAACAAACAAGGGGAAGAGACACAGGAGGAGGAGTAACAGAGAGGGAAATGACAAAACACACACACAAAGAGGGAGAGGGGAGGGCTGCCATGATGAGGATCATGACATAACGGGTCTTTCTCAGGTTTTGGTAAGAAAGCTAGAATTCATTGCTTCATTGTAGTTGCCATCTCTCCTTGCTCTATGCATTCCTTATACATACAAAGCAAAGGTCTTTGAATAAGTTCCCAAAGTGCATATAGAATTCAACAGACAGACCATTAACACCTGGTGCTTTGCCTTTCTGAAGTCTGAGGTCTTCGTCTACAGAAGGTATGTATGGGTGAATTTTTTTCCAGGAATCGTTCACAGTCATCAGCCTTTAACTTTGATTCATATAGTTTAACAGAAAAATTAGTTACAAACTCAGAGATGACCTGAGGGTCTTCAGAAGGGACGCCATCAACACAAAGAGTAGTTCAAGCTGTCCTCTTAAAGTTCCTTTTCTCTAAAGCAAAGAAGTCGTTTGTGCTTCTTTCACCTTCTTCTAACCATTTGGCTCTGGATCTAATGAAGGCACCTTTCACCTGTTCAAGAAACATTTGATCCAGCTGTAGCTGCAGGTCCTTAATAGAATTTCTTCTTCCCAATTAAGATGATCTTTCCTCATAAGAAGGTTGAGTTCATGCATTAAAGTTGCTTCTTTTACTCTTTTTCATTTTTCAATTCTTTACTTCTCTTGAGGTCAACACTTCTGACCCTGTATTTGAAAATTCCCAGTTTTTCTTATAATAATTCACTGGACTTTTTTCAAGGAGTTCCTCTATAGGCAATCTTAACAGAGTCATTAAAGCACTCGTCTTTTAATCACTCCACCCTCACTGCAGCACACTGCTCATTACCGCATGACATCACTCACTCACAGCCAATCACACACTGGGGAAGCTCCTCCCACATGACAACACGCTGCAGCACACTGAACAGAACATGAGTCAGCGATATTTAACGTGTGACTTTGGGGCCTTCTCTACAGAGTGACAGGATGGGTTCAGTTGAACATTTTGGTTGTACCATGTCCAATGACAGTAAAGATATATTCTTCTTCTAAATAAATACAAATATTGTTTATTATAACATGATAGAATAATATGGTCATAATAATGAGGTCTAATATCATCTGCATGTTGTCACAGAGCTCTGTGTTTACCTGTTTACACCTTCACTGAAGAACACCTACTCTCTGTTTATCTGTCCTGAAGCATCACGGATCACTTTACCCACAATGCATCATTATGACATTATTGATTCATTCAAGGACAAATAGAAATCATGCACCTCTTTTCAAAGCCCGTGCTGGTTAATGATGAGCCTGATATGAAACTTTATTAACCTGACAGGAAATATAACAAGTGTTTTTACTAACAGACAAACTTTACTGTCAGACTTCTCTTCATGAAGAGAACAAAGAGAACCAACAGGAACATCAACAGGAGAAAGAACTGAGCAGGAATATTGACCTTCTATCTATGACATTAGAGATTATGACACTATTACTTTATACACTGAATCTGAGCAGATAGAAAACTCTGCAGGGTCCAATCAGGGAGTGATATTCCATAAGGGGGCGTGTCTGTGAAGGCTGTTCTCCTGTTTCCTCTCTCATCGCTCGTACGATTAGTCTCCTCCGCCCACTCTCCTCGGTCCTCCTGGATCATCAGGACACAGCTGATACTCCGTCAACACATCCACCTTTCAGAGATCATTACCTCCACCTGATGAGAGAAGAAGACGGACAACAGAAGTCATGAATCAGTGTTTACAGAGAGTCCCTTCATCAGCTGTCAGGCGAGCTGAGGAGAAGGAGGCAAGGACGACGTGCTGGTATTGAGGTTCAAGCTAAGAAAAGACCACATGGACCTGTCCTTCCACCCACCGTTATGGGGAATGTAAGATCTATCTACGATAAGGTGGACAAGCTAACCTAGCACCAGAGGGAATACTGGCAGAGCATCATGCTAACAGAGCTAACACCGGACACGAATGCCACACTGGAAGGATTTCACCTGCTGTGGGAAGACGAGATACAGGAGAGCAAGACTGAACTAACTGGTGAAGAAGGCCAGCTCAGTCCTGGACCCTGTGGAGGTGGTGGCTGACAGGAGAACTATGGACAAGCTGTCGTCTCTGATGGACTTTTTTTATATATATATATTCTTGTTGGAATTCTTATCTTTAAACGGAGAGAAGTCAGATGAAATTTGACTGTACTTGTACAATTACAATAAAGCTGATTCTGATTCTGATTCTAAGATATGAATCACTTAACAGTGAAATGTTACTGTCTGTGCTCAGTCACACTTTGCCCTCAAATAGAACACTACAAGCATCAAACAGGAATGAACAAACACAAGGCTGCGACCTCTGAGGCTAATTAGCAGGGAAACTTTGAACTTAGTAAAGAAACAGAAAAATAAGAAGACTGATGGTTCAATGGACGCACAAATCACCTGAGATGGAGTACACACTAACATTCTCTGTACTCCATGCAGCAGGCCAGCTGGTGTGAGAGCTGTGTCTGGGCGGCTCCTGTCCACTGATTGGCTAATCATTTTCCACTGTCTTAAAGCAACAGGCAGCCTTTTTAACAGACTTTCTTTCTGCTGGTTTATTTGCAGCTTTTCCCACAAATCCAGCGTGAAAACTCGTTAGCTGCTACCAATAACAGTCTCAGATCACTCTACAGTAATCCTGGACTTGCATTTTAGCATGAAACCTAAGGGCTTTAAACATTGGAGGCTTGATTCCCTCTTACTCGCAGATGCTAACTTTTGCAAATATATCTCTGAATCTATTACCTTTTTTTGCAAGACTAACATAAATAATGAGACCTCCCCATCTTTGTTGTGGGATACCATCAAGGCTTATCTAAGGGGCAGAATTATTTCTTTTACATCTCATACAAACAAAATGCGCAGATCTCGCCGGAAGTTTCTTGAAGACTATATTGCTGATTTAGATAGCTTTCTTTCCTCCTCGGTTACACCTGACTTGCTTAAAGAAAGATTTAAACTACGAACAGAACTCAACCTCCTTCTTACTACAGAGGCCAAACAACTTTTTCTTTCCTCTCGTGGCCTGATGTATGAACATGGAAATAAAAATGGTCGTCTTCTGGCACATCAGCTGAAGGCTAGAAAAGCATCGAATCAGATTACTCAGATAACTGACCAACTGGGCACAGTAACATCAGACCCAGACAAAATAAATGACACCTTTAGATCTTTTTTCTCCAATGTGTACACCTCAGAAACCACCGGCGATGAACTCAATTTAACATTTTTTTTCAAAAAGTTAAATATGCCTAAAGTCTCACCTGATGACAATCAAAGGCTTACTGCCGCAATCACTCTTTCAGAAATTAAAGAAGCAATAAATTCAATGAATAGTGGCACATCTCCAGGCCATGACGGATACCCAGCAGATTTTTTTAAACGGTTCTTGGACCAGTTGGCACCTTTGTTGTTGGAAATGTTTAATCACTCTTACAGCCAGGGCACCCTACCACCTATGCTCCAACAAGCCTCCATTTCTTTAATTTTCAAAAAAGGTAAAGACCCATCGTCTTGTGCGTCCTATCGACCAATTTTGCTACTCTCGGTTGATGTGAAAATACTTGCGAAGATCTTGGCTAGACATTTAGAAGCTGTAATGTCCTCTCTTGTCTTTGAGGACCAAACAGGATTTATAACAGGGAGACATTCATTTTCTAATATACGAAGACTTCTCGACGTCATTCACACCCCACCTTCTCTTTCCAGCCCAGAAGTGGTGATATCCCTTGACGCAGAGAAGGCCTTTGACAGGGTTGAGTGGGCCTGTCTCTTCTTCTCCCTGCAACAGTTTGGATTTAGCACAGATTTAATTTCGTGGATCCGACTACTTTACTCCTCCCCTTATGCCTCCGTCTGCACAAACGGCCAGCGCTCAGCACCGTTCCCTCTATTCCGAGGTATACGACAAGGTGTCCGCTCTCACCGTTACTATTTGCCCAAGGTATTGAGCCGCTATCAGTCGCCTTAAAACAGGAAGGGGGATTTAAGGGCATTAAGAGATGGGGTGTAGAACATAGAGTTGCATTATATGCTGACGACTTACTTCTGTATGTAAGTGATCCAGCAACAAGTGTTCCACATATTCTTACATTATTGAACTCATTTGGTTGCATCTCTGGATATAAACTAAATAGCTCTAAAAGCGAATACCTCCCAATCATCTTTACCTTTTAAAGCCATCTCAGAAATAAGTACCTTGGCATCATAATCACACAAACTATTCAAGCCCTGAAAGAAAAAAATCTCACTTCTTTAACAGCAACAGTTAAGTCTGACTTACAGAGGTGGAGCTCCCTGCCAGTGTCTCTTGCTGGCAGAATACAGATTATCAAAATGAATGTGCTGCCAAGATACCTCTACATTTTCCAATGCCTCCCCATTTTCCTCTCTAAAGCATTTTTTGTATCTATTAATGAGATTATCTCTTCCTTTATCTGGGCTGGTAAACACCCAAGAGCTAGTCGTGCAATACTCGGTAGAGACAGGTCGGTTGGGGGGCTGGGCTTACCCAGCATCATCGGCTATTATTGGGCAGCAAATGTCCATAAGATGACACTATGGTTCACCTCACCCCAATCCAATCGGTGCCAGATTGAGACAGCGTCATGCTCCACCTCGCTTCATGCCTCGATATGCAGCCCCCTACCCTCTTCTTCTACTAACTTTACCTCCAACCCTGTGGTCATTGGCACATTAAAAATGTGGACATAAATAAGACGCCACTTCAGCTGGCTCACTGTCCCCCTTGCTACTCCATTATGTAATAATCATCTATTTATACCAGCAAAGATTGACCCACGATTTAACATCTTAAAAGATAAGGGACTACGTAACTTAGGTGATCTGTATATTGGCGGCGTAGTTGCAAGC
This sequence comes from Notolabrus celidotus, assembly GCF_009762535.1. NCBI lineage: Eukaryota > Metazoa > Chordata > Actinopteri > Labriformes > Labridae > Notolabrus > Notolabrus celidotus. The sequence goes on along the minus strand of NC_048280.1, from coordinate 37,673,984 downwards.
TTTAATCAACTAATTTCCACTTTTAATCTACATCAGGGGTGTCAAACTCAAATACACAGAGGGCCAAAATAAAAAAATCGGTGCAAGTCAAGGGCCGGACTGGTTTAATGTTTATTGCAAAACTTATTGAAATGAACTTATTGCACATATTGAACATTGAATTAGCAAAGCTTAAGTTATTGCTATAAACATTTAAAAAATGAAAAATATGTTGCATTCATTTCTTATTGCTCAATCTGCAGCTTATCTAATGAACGAGCTTTACTCATTTCTTGTGAAAATATTTTTCTACAGGCCAACAACATTAGCAAAAAAAATTCTGCAAAGAAAAACCAAAAATTACCCTGTGGTAGTGAGAAAAAGTGCAAAAAGGAAACATATTAAAGCTCAGTCTGCTGCTCTGTGATGCACACTAGTCTAAGCCAGATACTCAGCATCTCATCTTGGATGTAAGTTCATCAATGTTTGGGGTCAGGCTCTGAGCTGTGAAGGTGTTCATCAGTAAGACGACTCCTGTGAGATGTTTTGTTTAACTTCATCAAAGAGAACAGTTGTTCACACAGGTAGTTTGGCAGCACGGAAAATGGCTCAAGTTTTCTTGCAGCATCTGCGTCTCCCACAGGCGCAGCTTGGTTTTAAAAGCCCTCACTGCAGCGTCTGTGATCACACGGCCCCGCCCCTGAAGCTGCAGGTTGAGCGCGTTGAGATGGCTCGTGATGTCACACAGAAACTTTGTATCATGGAGCTCTGTTGTGTCTTTCCCTTTGCTCTCCATGAACTGACAGATCTCCTCACGCAACTCGAAACACCTTTTCAGCACTTTTCCCTGGCTTAGCCATCGCACCTCCTGTGACCTGTGTGATGGGGCGAGTCACCATATTCTGAACCCAACTCCTCCAGAAAAGACTTGAACTGGGGGTGATTTAAACCTTTGGCTCTTATGAAGTTAACTGCTCGTGTTATGGTGCTCATCACATGGTCCATTTTCAAGGCTTTGCCACACAGTGATTCCTGATGTATGATGCAGTGATAAACTGTCAGCTCGCCTGCGCTGTTTTCCTCCCGGATCTTCTCCCGGATTCTGCCCACTAATCCACTCTTTTGCCTGCACTTCGCAGGCGCTCCATCCGTCGTCAGTCCCACACGTTTGTCCCAAGGCAGCCTCATTTCATGTACACATCTGGATACCTCTTCATAGAGATCTTTCCCTGTAGTTGTGCCATGCATTGATCTTAATCCCAAAAGTTCCTCTGTTACGCACAGGCATATACTCTGCCTCCCACCTGTCTTGAACCCCCCTGTTTTCAAAGTCCACCTTTCGTTTAGTCATTTTTGGGGGAGAGGGAAAGCTGAAAGTTGACTGCAGGTGACTAGCTTCATAAGGCTGATGATGAGCGGAGTCGGGTAACGGCTCTCGCGTGCGGGCCCTTGATTGACATGCAGTGCATTGTGGGACTTGTAGTTTTAGTGGTGCGGGCAAAATACCATCGGGCCAGCTCAATAAATAATTTGATATCTCGCGGGCCAAAGATAATTCCACCGCGGGCCGGATTTGGCCTTGAGTTTGACACATATGATCTACATAGTCCCGACTTTTTCCGCTACTTCCAGCTGCGTAACTTTGCAAAGACCAACACAGAATCATTCCCACTTATCCCAACACCTAGTGGAATAGATTTAGCACTCAAGGTGAAAAACCTAGTAAGAGGTCATGTCTCGTTCCTTTACGACCTTCTGACCCCCTCCAGTGAATCCATATTAAACAACATTAGACTGAACTGGGAAACAGAACTCCAGATAAAGCTATCTGATGACTTCTGGGATGGAGCTCTGAAAGCGGTCAATTCATCTTCAAGCTGTGATAGACTGTCCCTTATACAGTTTAAGGTCCTTCACAGACTACATTATAGTAAGGATAAACTTTCTAAACTCTACCCGGATAAGATAGATGAGAGATGTAATAGATGTTTACAGACACAGAGCAACCTAACTCACATGTTTTGGTCTTGCCCCAAACTATCTACCTTCTGGCAATCATTCTTCAAAGCTATCTCAGACACGTTAGGCTTAGAATTAGAACCAACACCACATATAGCAATTTTTGGCAAACCACCAGATCTAACTCCCACCACAACTATCCAAAAGAACGTCATCGCATTCACCTCTCTTGTCGCCCGTAGAAGGATCCTCTTATCATGGAAATCCCCTCAACCACCCTCAATCAAAGTTTGGTTAAATGACATGTTATTTCTTTTGAAATTGGAGAAGGTGAAGTTTACACTAAGAGGCTCATCTGACAAATTCTTTACACACTGGAGACCGCTACTCACTTATTTTGACAATCTTCCTGCCCAAGAAGTGTCCTTAAATTGAACTCAATTCGGCTCGTCCGCCGGCCAATTGGCCCAACACGAACCTAGTCCAAGAATGCTGTCAACCTGGGCGTGAGCAGTCAACTCCCACCACTCTCGGTGGTAGTTTGAGCCATACAAAGCAACTTTGTATATTTGCACAACAATTCTGCACAAAACATTTCTATTTGCACTGTATTTGTTTTCTTTTTTGTTTTCTTTCTTTTATTTACACCTAAGTTATCTTGATTTATTTTGATTATATTTTACATTATTATTATGACTGTTCTTTTAAACTTACCGGTCTTTACGGTTGTCACTGTGGATATTATGTATACATATGTATGTTTCTACTTGTCTGTCTCACTGTGCAACATGTTTGCGGGAAGGAGAGGGAGGGGGGGGGGGGGGGGGGGGATGTTCTTGTTCATGTATGTTAAAAAAAAAAAAAAACTATTGTACGAAACAACACTGTGATTTATACCTGCCTTTTGAAAAATAAAAATTATAAAAAAAAAAAAGTAAAGTAAAATAAGAAGAGAGTGGTTGATGCTGTGAGCAAAAGAATCCATAGATGTTTATGATGTTAAAAACCTGACAAATGGACGATCAGAATTATCACGCACCACAGGAGCTTTCTGTCCTTTAAGGCCACTGTCTCATTACGGACAAGAAGGGTGAGTGAGGGAGTGTTCCAGTCTGACTGATAAACAGTCCCATTTCTACGCACTGTACCTTTAAATGCGGTCTGTTTCTTCAGTTTGTGCTCGTACAGCGAGAGGCACAGCATCAGGGTCACCATGAGTAGTTCATGTACATCCGGGTGATTCAAGGAGTCTTATTGATGCCACACAAACAAAGTGATCAGGGAACATTTTCCCTCACTTAGAAAGGCTGACTCATCATTTCCAGTAAATATCAAGAAGAGGAGAGACTCTGACCTGATAAAAGAGGTTACCATGGAGACGGGCAATAAAGCAATAAGAGTCAGTTAGTGTGGATCAGAGTTCAGACTCCACTCTGAGGGAGCAGAGGGAGGAAAAGGACGTCTGAGAGAGGGTGAGTTTTATTCAGTGTTTTACTGTCAGCTCTGTATCTGAAGTGAATCAAGTGTCATGTGTTCATCAATACACTTACAAACCAGTAAAGAAAGACAGCTGATCAGATCCAGAGCTGGATCAGGTCTTCATACAGGAACCTGAATGTGTGGTTCCTCCTCTTGTCTCCGTCTTTGGTGAGTCCAGCAGAAAGTGTTTGTTCATTTTTGAGCTCAGAACTACACGTCGCGTTATTGTGAGGCTTTAAAATCAAACATCCGTCATCTGTAGACAGTGAGTCTGACAAGGATGAGGGAACAGATCTACAAAGTGCTGTGGATACTGGGTCTCAGCAGATGTGTGTCTAACATGAGTCTGGTCCTGCTGGAGGTTTCTGCCTGTTAAAGGAAGTTTGTCCTTGCCACTGTAACTTGCTAAATGCTGCAAAGTGCTCTGCTCATGGTGGATAAAGATGAGATCAGACTGAGTCCTGTCTGGAAGATGGGACTGGATCTGATCTGGTCTTGGTGTTGGGTCTTTGTTAATAATAGAACATAGAGTCCGGTCTAGACCTGCTCTGTTTGGAAAGAGTCTGAGGAGAAGGTTTGTTGTGATTTAGTGCTTTATAAATAAAGATTGATTTATAGAGATGAGACTTCCTCTCACACTGTTTCTCTGACACACTTACAGACTCTGAACAGACCAGTGTGTCATGATGTCAGTGTTCTGAGCTCATGATCACTGAGGTTTCAGAACAACTGATGTTCAGGAGATGTGTTTGGATTCAGGGGGAGAAAGTCAAAGCTTTAGATGCTGCAGGTCCATTAGCACTAAATACAGCTTCAATGTAACATTTGAACTTTACCAAAGGTTGCTTTATCAACATGGACTGACCTGTCAAATATTCATGCTGTGATGTTATACCCTGCTAGACAGAATACTGTTGGTCCTGACTATCTTTATTGCTGTTAAATATTAACATATCAGTTCATACTCTCAGTCCAAAGTCTGTTTATGGACCTCATTCAGTGCTGGATTAAAACCACAGGTTACAGGTACAATAAATGTATTCAATCATCAAACAGACAAAGGTCAGACACGAGGAAGCAAACCCCACAGAGGAGAGTCCTAGTGAGGGGAGAACACAGCAGACCCCTGAGGACAGCTGGGACATGATCCAGAGTCCATATTGTTCATGGTGGAGTACGTGTTGTGGACTTTCTGTAGTCTGATAGATGTTAGCATGTTTCACACTCATGTCTTTCCAGTGTTAGTGTCTCCTAGTGTTGGATTATGCTGAGGCCTGCTTGGTGAAGCTTCAGGGCTGCATACTATTCAGGAGCAGAGGAAGCTTCCTTCTGTTTAGGGATACATTCATCCTCCATGTCATCAGACGCAGTGAGGTGATGAGCCAGACTTACTCTGGAAGAAAAACATCATGTGATTTAACATACAGTTTACCAACTCAACAGGATGTGGTCCAAAGCTCTGACACGTGAGCAGAGCTGAATACTTCCTGTTTCTTTGAGGACTTTTTGACTTGATCACATGAGACTGAAGAAGAAACCATCAATCAGGACCTTTCTGATTCAGAACAAGAAGAAAAGAAGAGAATGATAGTGTGCAGATCAATAGTTGATATCATGAGATCTTCATGGTGTAACACACTCCTCCTGTTTGTGTCTCACCTGTCTGTCTACCTTGTCCACAGGTTGAAGAACTTACAAACACTTGATACAGATGGACTCACTCTGAAGAGCAGAAGATGGATGACTGTGTGGAGGAAGAGGAGCACAGAGCAAAGTCTCCCCTGTCCAGCTGTCTGTCTATGAAGAGTGACCGGTCTAAAGGTGGAGCCCCAGACTTCAGTAAAGAACCAGGACCCTCAGACACAAAGTATGAGTTACTAATGTTTTCAAGTTTTAGTGGCTGTTGAGATTTAAAGAGAGCTTTTGATGAAAATGTTATTTAAGAGAAGATATCGTCTTCACAGAAAGAGGAAGAGGAGTCCGGATTCTGTGGAGGACCCATACAGGGACCAGTCTGGTTCCAAGAGATACATCTCCCGTCTGAAATGTGGAGAAAGTTCCAGGGCAGGACCAGGACTGAGGACAGCTGCTCGGACCAGGACTGAACATAGTAAGACTGTAAACCTGTCTGCTTGTTACATTGTCAGGTCTTTCTGAACGTCCCTGAATGGACTTCATGATCTTACCTGCTCTAGATGCTCTCATGGTTTCACTTCACTGATAACGACCGTCCTTTCCTGATTGACATTTGATTGTTACACTTTCTGTTTTGTTTTTTGTGACAGGTGGTCTGCAGAGGGATTTAGACCAACACAAGACCAGTCTGAGGACCAGATGTGAGCGTGTGAGTGAAGGAAGTGAGGAAACAGGAAGTAGAACCCTACTCAACAAAGCAAAGTCTCCCCTGTCTGGCTGTCTGTCTATGAAGAGTGACCGGTCTAAAGGTGGAGCTCCAGACTTCAGTAAAGAACCAGGACCCTCAGACACAAAGTATGAGTTACTAATGTTTTCAAGTTTTAGTGGCTGTTGAGATTTAAAGAGAGCTTTTGATGAAAATGTTATTTAAGAGAAGATATCGTCTTCACAGAAAGAGGAAGAGGAGTCCGGATTCTGTGGAGGACCCATACAGGGACCAGTCTGGTTCCAAGAGATACATCTCCCGTCTGAAATGTGGAGAAAGTTCCAGGGCAGGACCAGGACTGAAGACAGCTGCTCGGACCAGGTCTGAACAAAGTAAGACTGTAAACCTGTCTGCTTGTTACATTGTCAGGTCTTTCTGAACGTCCCTGAATGGACTTCATGATCTTACCTGCTCTAGATGCTCTCATGGTTTCACTTCACTGATAACGAGCGTCGTTTCCTGATTGACATTTGATTGTTACACTTTCTGATTTGTTTTTGGTGACAGGTGGTCTGCAGAGGGTTTTAGATCAACACAAGACCAGTCTGAGGACCAGATGTGAGCATGTGAGTGAAGGAAGTGAGGAAACAGGAAGTAGAACCCTCCTCAACAGGATCTACACTGAGCTCTACATCACAGAGGGACAGAGTGAAGAGGTGAACACCCAACATGAGGTGAGACAGCTAGAGACCACCTCCAAGATGGAGATCCTCCAGGACACTTCCATCAAGTGCCAGGACATATTCAGAGCCTTACCTGGTCAACAGGAACCCATCAGAGTGGTTCTGACAGTCGGCGTCGCTGGTGTTGGAAAAACCTTCTCAGTGCAGAAGTTCACTCTGGACTGGGCCGAGGGCTCAGAGAACCAGGACCTCAGTCTGGTGGTTCTGCTTTCATTCAGGGAGCTGAACCTGATCAGAGATAAGCGGTACAGTCTCCTCCAGCTGCTCCATGAGTTCCATCCACTATTACAGAAGGTCCCAGCAGAGACGCTGGCTGTCTGTAAACTGGTGTTCATCTTTGACGGTCTGGACGAAAGCAGACTGTCTCTGGATTTCAACAACACTCAGGTTGTGTCTGACGTCACACAGAGCTCATCCATAAACCTGCTGTTAACAAACCTCATCCAGGGGAATCTGCTCCCCTCAGCTCTGGTCTGGATCACTTCTCGACCCGCAGCAGCCAATCAGATCCCTCCTTCACGCATTGACAGGGTCACAGAAGTCCGAGGCTTCACTGACGCCCAGAAGGAGGAGTACTTCAGGAGGAGGTTCAGTGATGAAGATCTGTCCAGCAGAATCATTTCACACATCGAGACCTCCAGGAGCCTCCACATCATGTGTCAGATCCCGGTCTTCTGCTGGATCACTGCTACAGTTCTGGAGCACATGATGAGCACAGAGCAGAGAGGAGAGCTGCCCAAGACCCTGACCGACATGTACTCACACTTCCTGCTGGTCCAGACCATGAGGAAGAGGAAGAAGTACGCTGAGGGTCCTGAGACCAGTCCTCAGGAGCTGATTGAGGCTGATGGGGAAGTTCTCCTGAAGCTGGGCAGGCTGGCGTTTGAACATCTGGAGGAAGGAAACATCATGTTCTACCAAGAAGACCTGGAGCGCTGTGGTCTGGATGTCACAGAGGCCTCGGTGTACTCAGGACTCTGTACAGAGATCTTCAAAAGAGAGTGTGTGGTCTTCCAGAAAACAGTCTACTGCTTCGTTCATCTGAGCATTCAGGAGTTTCTGGCTGCAGTCTACATGATCCACTGTTTCACAACCAGGGACAGAAAGGTACTGGCATCTTTTATGGTAGGAGAACATGTAAATTCATCCCTGGATGTCTTCCTGAAGAGGGTCATGGAGAAATCCCTCCTAAGTAGAAACGGTCACCTGGACCTGTTTGTCCGCTTCCTTCATGGACTCTCTCTGGAGTCAAACCGGAGACTCTTAGGAGGTCTGCTGGGTCACACAGACATCAGTCCAGAGATGATCCAAAGAGTCATCAACAACCTGAAGAAGATGAACAGTGATGAGATCTCTCCTGACAGAAGCATCAACATCTTCCACTGTCTGACGGAGACGAACGACCTCTCAGTCCATCAGGAGATCCAAGAGTTCCTGAAGTCAGAGAACAGATCAGAGGAACTCTCTGAGATCCAGTGCTCTGCTCTGGCCTACATGCTGCAGATGTCAGAGGAGGTTCTGGATGAGTTGAACCTGTATAAGTACAAAACATCAAGCCAGGGACGACTGAGACTGATGCCAGCTGTGAGGATATGCAGGAAGGCTCAGTAAGTCCAGATTTGATGGTCCTCATGTATCAGTGCAAATCAGCTGTTTGGTTCTTCCTGCTCTTTAAAGGAACCTGCATCATAAGACATGTTGACCTTGTTGGATTCACATTGTTCTCTTTTATATGTATGCTGTAAAACTAAACACAATAGATTTCTATAATGAAGAAGTTCTTCTGAATGTCATAGTTAGTTGTAAAGTTTAAAGTGGACCCTGATGGTCCTTTACAGTTTTGTGGTTCTTGATTGAATTGAAAGGACTCACAGCAGACTGGAGTCTCTGTTTACAACCAAACAAAAGAAACAGACAAAACCTCTGCGTCAGAAACTCTCAGACACACCTGATGAACCGCTCCTTGGTCTGGTCACTTAGTGGCCTGTATCAGGCTGTGTGAGGAGATCCAGATCAGATGGTGCTGTTTATGCAGTAAGGGACAGAGCATGAGAGACAGACGGCCTTTATACACCACCCATCCAAACAAAAAGTGGACCACTCTAATATTTTGTTGGACCGCCTTTAGCTTTGAGTACGGCACACATTCACCCTGGCATCGTTTCCATAAGCTTCTGCAATGTCACAACATTTATGCGGACATAAATGTTGTGACATTGCAGAAGCTTATGGAAACGATGCCAGGGTGAATGTGTGCCCTGGACGGATCCAGAGGTGCAGTAATTTTACATAAAGATCTTGTATGACGGTAGAGTCAGACTGCTGGGCAAAGTCTTCTCCAGCACATCTCAAAGGTCCTCAATGTGGCTGAGGTCTGGACTCTGTGGGGGTCAATCCATGTGTGAACATGAAGTCTCATGATCCCTGAACCCTTCATTCACAATGTGAACCCGATGAATCCTGGCACTGTCATCTTGAAATACACCCGTGCCATCAGGGAAGAAAACCTCCCCTGATGGAAAGACCTGGTTCAGTACTCAGAAAGACCTGGTTCAGTACTCTGCTGACCTCATTCTTTGGGCGCATAATGTTGGTGAACCTAGACCCCACCAACTGCAGCAACCCCAGATCATAACACCGCCCCCAAAGGATCGTACTGTAGGTACTGGGCATGTTGGGTGCATCACTTCATCCGCCTCTCTTCTTACCCTGATACTCCCATCACTCCCAGCAGTAGGCCAGGGAAGCTGGGGGCACTGTCCTGACTTTAGTACTCACCAAGCCATCAGGCAGCTTGGTGTAACTCCTCATCTCGTGCTTGCAGCAGTGTGTTGGGGTGAACTGCCTCAAACATGTTCACAGTTCCATTTAAGCTGGTGAATCTTTGGGACAGTTGCTGGATGATGATATCAAGACAGGCATTAAAAACGTTCACCCCAAAGTTGCTCTCTGCGTCAGTGAGGCGACAGTCTTCATCAAAGTGACCCCTAACTTTTCTGGTCCTGGTTGTTTCAAACTGTGATTGACTTCCCAATTAAGTAGCTAGAGCAAGACTGGCAGACTTTTGAACTAATTAAATGTGTCCAATATTAGAGATTTTATTAAGGGAAAGTTTTTCTTTTGTTCTTCTGCAGATATCTTGCACTCTTCTTTTTATATCATCAGCAGATCTTCTGTTTTTGCTCAAAGCATTCACCTTTTCACAGATGGCCTCCCCAAATCGTGTTTCTAACACTGAGATGTCTCTGCTGGAGTTCACAGATGTGTTTATGTGTGTCCTCCACTAAAACCTCCAACTCCATGGCTTCAAACTTCATTTTTCGTTTACGGCCACTCTGCTCTCCAAAACTATCCATGGTGACAGCTGGTAGCACACACAAAATCCTCATTTAAGGGCGGTCCGTTCCACTTTTGCACTTGTTGTCATTTGCGCACGCAGTCATAGTAGATCACCTGCAACACGCCCAGAAATAACATGTGCAATGTTTTAGTTTGCACACGCAATATAGTGCTCCTTATTTGAGATCTTAGTAGATCAGGCCCTGAGTCTTCACTTCTTCATGAAGCTAAAGTTGAACTTCACAAGATGCTCCACACTCCTGGTTTTAGTGCAGGCGGCTGGCTGCTCTTCTGATCTTCACATTTCAACATCTATGCTAACACAGACTAAGACTCTGACTTCTTCTCTTTACCACTGTTCTCCTCAGTTTGTGACTTTACTCTCTGAACTCAGAACACACTGTTGTTCACAGTATAGCAGATAAGAGGGGTGTTGATTGTTGACTGTTCCAGATCAGTCCTAAAGATGGCGCTGTGAATGCTGTGAATCAAGGGGAAGGAAAAATGTAACTTACCTTTTAATAATAACATGTTTTTAATATTTATGTCCTCACAGATTTGATCGCTGTGGACTCTCAGACACTCACTGTGAAGTTGTGGCCTCAGCTCTGAAGTCCAACCCGTCCCATCTGAGAGAGCTGAACCTGAGTAGGAACAAGCTGCAGGACTCAGGAGTGGAGCGTCTGTCTGCTGGTCTGAAGAGTCCAAACTATAAACTGGAGACTCTGGGGTCAGTTCAGTCTTTCTCTGTCTCTGTTCTGGATTTCTTGTGGAATTAATGGTTGAACCTCATTCAGACTCCTTCATATCATACATGCACATTTCTAGAAGTTTCTCTTCACTTTCTTTCTTTCTTTCTTTCTTTCTTTCTTTCTTTCTTTCTTTCTTTCTTTCTTTCTAAACAAAGATGGAGGAACATGTGCTGGACCTGTAGTTCAGTTCAATTCATGTTTGTGTTTTTTGATAAACGGTTGTGACTGCAGTGATGTTGATGGGTCCGCTTCCTTCATCTCAGACACATCAACATGTAAAAGGATGAAGTGAACTCACTATCCATGCATCCCAGGGACCCACACAGCTCATCTTTCCCTTCCAGAGCGATACACTATGTAGAACAAACTCATGTTTTAGTCCCAGTGATCAGAGAAACAGATCCTGTGAACACATTCTCACAACATGCTAGTTAAGCTGCTCCAACAACAACCAGCCATCAGCACAGATTTCATCCCTCAGGGAAACAAAGCTGACAGTGATAAAGTCCTGTTACTATAAACTCATGTTTCCCCGCTCATGTTGTGTTCACTCATGTTGATGTTTCACTGTGGAGGAGACGTGCTGTAGTGAAATACACTCAACACACTCCAGTGATTGTGAGGAGAATATGACGGCAGCGTTCCTTTCCTACGCTCAGACCACGTCTGCACATAGAAACTGTCATCATCAAGTTTCTGTTATTGACTGAGAGAGCAGTCCAAGCCTTATTCTCACCTCTGGTTTCTTTGACTGATTGATTTGGTGGAGATGAATCCCAGCAGTTTTCACTTTTTGTATTTGACGTTATCTAACCTCCATCCTGCTGCTGCTGCTGCTGCTGCTGCTGCTGCTGCTGCTGCTGCTGCTGCTGCTGCTGCTGCTGCTGCTGCTGCTGCTGCTGCTGCTGCTGCGTTCAGGTGTTTGGTGTTTCCATGGTCTCTATGTCTCAGATCTAATCCATCTGCACAGATTCTTAGACCACAAAGGATTTGAAGCAGGAACACTGCTGCAGAGTCCAAACTGTAGACGGAGCACTCTGACGTAAGACAACAGCTTTTCTTTTCTGTGATGAGATTAGCCTTTATTGTCATTGTACATAGTACGAATGAGATTTGGGAGAGCAGCTCCTTTAAAGTGCACACACAATATAATATAACAACACAAAAGGTAGATGTAGTTGTACAAAGAAAACAAAGAGAAGACAAAAGGGGCAAGACAAGATATCAGTGCAGGGTGGTTGAATTAATTCATAAATAAATGAATAACGAATATTGCACAGATAGTGGAGGTAGTTATTGTATGGGGGAAAGTGTCATCAGTCTGAGTTATGTCAGTGCAGGTTTGAGTTGAGTATGGTGACAGCTTTGGGGAAGAAGCTGTCCCTTAACGGCGTACCCTACGCAGGGGGTCCGCGTAGCTCCCGTACCTACGCCGAGGCCTACGCACGTAGCTGACGTGCACCTCCTCCAAAATGTAACTACGCGTAGAGCCGACGTGGACCGCAAGCTCTGTGATTGGTCCGCTCGGCAGCTTTGTCTTTCCCGCATTCATATCACTTCTGGGATCCCGGACATCGGCCACACATCGGCCGTGTATTTCATCTCCTCCTCTCTATTCTTCATGTAATCATGTCTGTATGATAAACAGCAACATGTATCAGCTGTAGATTAACAGAACACGCTCTGAATCTCTGTGGAAAAGGAAACAGAGATCGTAGCGGGGCCGGAAGCAGGCGACCGGCTATCAGAGAGACCACACTGCCCTCAAGCGTTTCGGTGGAGAATTGCTGCGCGACACAGACACACCGACGCACAAGTATGTGGGGCTCATGTCCGCGTCAGCCCCTGCTGTGTAGGGGAGACGCAGAAGTATAAATCAGCCTTAAGTCTGTTGGTTCTGGACCGTATAGACCTGTAGCGTCTGCCAGAGGGCAACAGGTCAAAGAGGTGGAAACCGGGGTGAGTGGTGTCCTTCAGGATGTTCCTGGCTCTGCTGAGACAGCGGGAGCTGTACATGCCACTTAGGGAGGGCAGAGGGCAGCCGATGATTTTCTGTGCTGTGTTAACCGCCCTCTCCACCCTCTTCCGGTCGGCCTCAGTGCAGCTGGAGTACCACACCGTGATAGCATAGGTCAGCAGGCTCTAAATTGAGGAACGATAGAAGGTCACCAGCAGCTGTGTGTTCAGATGTTCCTTCCTGAGCACCCACAGGAAGTGTAACCGCTGCTGGGCCTTCTTTACCAACGCTGTGGTGTTCACAGACCAGGAGAGGTCTGCAGAGATGTAGCAGTGTTAATATCCGGCCATCACACCTTTGGGTCCCAGAGAGACCTCATATTTTCACAGACCTGTGTTATCTTCTGCTGTTGTCCCAAACAAGCCCAAAACAACAGAGGGTCTATAAAAGCTGAACTCTCCTCAGAATGGTGGAAGAGCTTGGTTTGACTTGAATCTTCAGTCCTAAACGTAAAGCTCAAATCCACTTTTCATAAAGCTCAAATCCACAATTATAAAACACACCGTGGATCCACAAGCTCCAACAAAACAGCAGCAAGCTGCGTCCTCTACACAGAGACGGGCTGGTTGTCCACAAAGATGAACTCAACCTCCCCGTGATCTTTATGTCCTCTTCGCTCTCTCCAGAATATTTATTCTTCCTGTTCAGAGTTTGTTTTACCATCTTTCTGGGAACATCTTTCTAACTTTACTTCACCTTGTAATCATACAGATATCCCCACTTTTTTCATTTTGGATTAACAAAGATTGGATTCTTCGTGTTTATCAGGGAATATCGAAATCCATCATAGGAAAACAACACAAAATCCAATTTTATTGCTGTATTTTAATGGAAAATGGCTTTTGTTTGTTTGTTTTAAATTCTGCTACATATATTGAAACTGATTTGTGTTTCAGAATTGGACATAGAATGAACGGAAGGTACACGGACCATTATTGAATATTAATTTCATTTATGAGTCAAATAATGCGCACACATTTAGAAAATGAAAAGGCATTTCTGTTAATGCAATTAAATTTCAAATGTTTCATTTTCATTTTGGTACATTTATGCTTCCATAGCTAACAGCAACAACAAGTGCTTTACGGCAGCCTACAGTAGCTCTGCAGGGACACATGGTTCAAAAGGCAAACCCTCCCAAACACAGGTCTGTTACAGTCGTATTGAACACAGCTCTGCTGCTCCGCCTCCACTAACCATGGTGTTGCATTGATTGTAAGTGTTTGTTGGACTGTTGTTGCTGTTTGCTTTCAAAGATTTACACACTGCTGACCTTTTAGCCCCGGGGTTGCTAATGCTAAGCTACTCCCGTGTTTGTGTTCTGCTTCAAAGCATGCTTCAGTTTTTTTTTTTCAAATCCCAGATGGGCTCTGATCCAATAGTTGAGATCAGAATGGGGACATCAGTAAAAAGGTTCTTGTCCTCTGTAGTCTCTATTCTTTGTTCTTTAAGGACTCTATGTTTCAAACGGGGAGATCAGTTTGGTTGTTGTGCTCAGTAACTTGTAGAATTGTCTTCAAAGTGAACATGAAAAAGAAAGGTGATAAACCCTGATGGTGGCTCTGCACTAACAGAATTGGGATCAGATGTTTTTGTCATATTGCCCTCCACCAATCGTAGACGTGCTGGGCATTATTTACTTTCTGTTACTCCAAAAGTCTTTTCAGACGTTTTCAGATACTTTGTCATCTTTTGTCTAATCTAGAATCAGTTTGAGAATTGAGTTTGTGTCTGTCCAGCAGTTGGAGCTGCTGGCAGAGAACAGGAGGTGAAGTCAGTGCGTCTTTATTGAAGCAGCAGGATGTTGTCATTGATGTTGATCTGAACTCTGTTTCACTCTTTCTCTGTTTGAAACCTGCATCCTGTTAACTTCAGCTGTTTGGAGCCTCACTTTTCTTCATGTATACATCCTAAACCTTCCTCTGCTCTCTGCAGGTTTGAATACATTAGATTTCAATCTGAATCATTTCTTTCTGTCATTTCATCATTTCTTCTTCATACAGGTTGTGGAGCTGCAGTTTGTCAGAGATCAGCTGTGCTTCTCTGGCCTCAGCTCTGAAGTCCAACCCCTCCAATCTGAGAGAGCTGGACCTGAGTAACAACAAGCTGCAGGATTCAGGAGTGAAGCAGCTGTGTGATTTTCTGCAGAGTCCAAACTGCAGACTGGAGACTCTGAAGTGGTTGAGGGGCAGAACGATGATGAGCTACAGATTGAAAACCTTGAAGCTCCTGAGAGGAACTTTGCCTTGTGTTGATTTTGGCGACACCTGTGGACAAAGTGGTCTGTCTTATCTCTTTGCTGGTTTTGGTCTGAATATGTGTAAGTGCTTTTTGTAAACACAGTCTCATCCTGTTATCTTTGAATGGTCTAAAGTATCAGTGCCTGTGAATTAGGGCATGTACAGGACAGGATCAGCAAAGATCTGAAGAGAAGTGAAAAGTGGTCTCCATGACTTTAAAGTGAGTTCTTTACATTTCAAACACAAACTTCCTGTTAGACGGAGACAATGATGACACACAGTTTAAACACTGTAATGCAGGATGGAGGGATTCTACTGAATGTCATATATTCTGCTTCAGATCGTAAAGTTCACCTTTATGCTGACGACACAGTTTTGTATTGTAATGCTGCTAATGCTCAGTCTGCTGTGCGTTCTGTCCAATGCTGCTTAAATAGATAGATAGATAGATAGATAGATAGATAGATAGATAGATAGATAGATAGATAGATAGATAGATAGATAGATAGATAGATAGATAGATAGATAGATAGATAGATAGAAACGCCATCCCATAATGTCCTTATTCTGGGGCAGGTCCAGAATCTGTGTGTGTGGTTGCTCAGCGAGCACAGTTTCTCCATAACCTTATTGAGTGAGTTGGGCTCATTGTGGTCCCTGTCTCTGTAGTCCTGAAGAATCTTGTTCCAACCCTCCTCTTAAATTCCCTCCATACATTTGAATTGGTGCCTCGATGAACCTGGGAGCATCTTTCCTCCCATGAGTCCTGTGGTCTGTCTCTATTCATCTGGGTAGAAGCAGCGTGTTGTCTGTGTTCTTTGTTCTGAATAGGAGGTGAAGTCAGTGCGTCTTTATTGAAGCAGCACTATGTTGTCATTGGTGTTGATCTGAACTCTGTTTCACTCTTTCTCTGTTTGAAACCTGCATCCTGTTAGCTTCAGCTGTTTGGAGCCTCACTTTTCTTATTGGTTTTTAAAGGTACAGTGTGTAGTTTTTAGTGTCATTGATCAGAACAGACTTGGTAGAGATGGAATATAAAATCCTAAGTCAGTTTAAATCAGTGTGTGATCACCTGAATATAAAATCATTGTGTTGGTGTTCACTCAGAATGAGCTTTTTAGATCTACATGTGAGCAGGTCCTCTTCACTGAGACCTCCATGTTTCTACAGCAGCTCAGAACGGACCAACTGGTAACACACACGTTTTTGTATTCAGTGAGAGGCTGTGTGAAATGCACCGGTTGGACGACGGAGAAGAAGAGAGTGGTTGTTGGTGTGTGTTAAAGAATTTATTTTGATGGTAAAAACTTGACAAATGGAGGATCATACTTATCCTGCATCACAGGCGCTTCTTCTCCTCAAAGGCCACCGTCCCTTCACCAACAGGAGGGGTGAGCAGGGGAGTGTTTCAGTCTAGAATTTGAGTGCTAGGTGTTACTAAATATTCCCATTTCTACACACTGTACCTTTAAACATCTCTCTGCTCTCTACAGATTGAACACGTTGGATTTCAAGCTGGATCATTTCTTTCTAAAATGTCTTTATTTCTTCTTTATTCAGGTTGAGTCGCTGCAGTTTGACAAAGATCAGCTGTGCTTCTCTGGCCTCAGCTCTGAAGTCCAACCCCTTCCATCTGAGACAGCTGTGGCTGAATTTCAACAACCTGCAAGATTCAGACATGGAGCTGCTGCGTGATCTTAAGAAGAGTCCAGACTACAGACTGCAGACTCTGAGGTCAGTATAGAGTTGGAGTTAGTCCGTGCTGGTCTCTTCAGCGTTCCTCTAAACACAGTATCACAGCAGAACTTCAGGACATCCCACAAACTTTCAACCCTCCCAGAGGTTTCTCTCCTCAGTGAAGATGTGAGATCATAAATCATCAAAAGTGTCAAAGTGGAAAGTGATGATGCCTCTCCTACATTTTATCTCAGATGTAGAGATGGGACATAATGAAGTAGAAATACTTTGTTTCTGCTCTGAAGTCCAGTTTCAAGTTCTCTGAATGGAACATTTGATGTTTCTGTCTCCTTCTTTCTTTTGAAGCCGATACTTTAATACAGGGACCTGAACCTGATCCTCTTTGTACAGCAGACTGATCACTTTAATACAGGGACCTGAACCTGATCCTCTTTGTACAGCAGGCTGATCACTTTAATACAGGGACCCGATCCCGGAACCTCTTTGTACAGCAGGCTGATCCCTTTAATACAGGGACCTGAACCTGATCCTCTTTGTACAGCAGGCTGATCACTTTAATACAGGGACCTGAACCTGATCCTCTTTGTACAGCAGACTGATCACTTTAATACAGGGACCTGAACCTGATCCTCTTTGTACAGCAGGCTGATCACTTTAATACAGGGACCTGAACCTGATCCTCTTTGTACAGCAGGCTGATCACTTCAATACAGGGACCTGAACCTGATCCTCTTTGTACAGCAGGCTGATCACTTTAATACAGGGACCTGAACCTGATCCTCTTTGTACAGCAGGCTGATCACTTTAGCTTTAATGCATCAGATGAGAATCAGAGCTTCATCCACTACATTGGTCGGGCGTGGCTCTCTTGACAGAGCAGAAAGATACTGCACCATGGACTACCCAAAACCTGGTCTGCAGTAAGGGGTGCAGTATTAGTCTGCTGTTTAAAGGGTCCATTAGTCTGATGCACAAACAGAGACAGGTTCACATTCTGCTCACACAGAGCTCGTAACACACAGGGAGGATTTAAACACCTGTGACTGAGTGATGTTCAGCCAGGTGAGAAGCCAAAAGGCAAACAACATAAGAAAGTCCTGCTTTCATATTTAAACACAGAACACAGTGACAACAGTCAACACCACATGATGCCTTCAAGGACTCTGTCTGTCCCCTCAAGCTGCAAGAGTGCAATATATGAACCTGAGAGCTGAAAGGAAGCTACTTTACAACATCCCTCCACCTCTGGACTGAGCAGGACTGAAGTCTCTGCTGGTCTTTTGACTGGAGGATCTGCATCACAGCTGATGAAGTGAGTCTCAGAGTGTAAACACTGTTTGTCTGTTTTCTATCATCAGATGGAAGAACTAAGAGTCAGATGATCAGAGAGGGGATGGTCTTCCTCCTGCTGGCCAGAGAGGTGGAAACAGCAGCAGCTTGGATGTGGTGAGTCTCTGACTGAGCCGTGTTCCTGACAGACTGACGGACCAATCGCAACAGGTGGAGGTGACTCTCAGTGCTGCGGTCTGAAGACCAGCTCCACTCTCAGACTCAGGACCTGGACCTCAGATATCTTCTTCCACTGACTCTGAACTGAAATGACCTCCACAGGTTTGTTTTGTGGAGAACAACAAGAAAAATGAACACACTGATTGAATCTGTAGTTTTGTTCGTGCTGCAGCGCCACCCTGTGGGGATTTAGAGTAGTGCAGTGGATTTATCAGCTCATGTTCCTCCAGTAGAAGTAGACCCCCCCCCCCCCCTCTTTTAACACTCCGAACCATAAGTGATGACACAGGAAGAGCTGTCTTCCTGTCCAGATCCCCTTCTCCTGGTGATTAACTTTTTCCACATCGCCAGGAGAAAGGACGATAAAAATGTAATACAATGAATATTTAACAATGTTGGTTTGCTGTTTTATGTGTTTTAAACTCTTTGTAACAGAAAGATGCACCTCGACATAGAAGCATACTCAGAGACACTCACACACACACAGACCTTCTTACCTCTCTGCCAAATCAAGTCGTAAATACCTTTCTTTCCAGATCTCACTCTAAGGGACAAGTTTTAGACATTTCCAAAATGTATATTAACTCATGATTTTATCATTCTGAAGCTAAGATAAAAACTTTAATGTTGAGACTTTGATAAGAATATTGAAATTCCCAGAGTTCTATGATGTATAATGACAAAGTTATGAAACATGTTTTAATTGGGTTTTCTTCCTTGTGGTCAACACCGCCATCTAGAGGAGAAGACGTGGTAGATGTTGTATTGTGTAAACCCTGTGTGATAAGTTATGTTGGTTATTTTAACTTCTCACAAGTTATGAAATCTGCATCCTAAGATAATGATAATCATTAATGAGAACTCATCTTTGACGTTTAAGGTACGATGTATTTTCCCTGTGTCATAGATTACTTTGAATTGTTTGATTATGAAGAATTGTGCTTACTTTCACTTATCTTTTAAATCCATGACGGGCTTTAATTGAAGAGTATGCATTGGTGATAGCTGTAGTGATATGTTTATATTAACGAGATATTTCAAGAGAAGTTTGCGCTGTAATTATAATACAGATCCTTTATTCAGAGGGTGTTTAAAGTTGAAATCCAAAGGAGGAGGCCTATAAAAGTCTTCTGCTCTCCTTCCCCCTTCTCTTACGCTTCTCTGCTGCTGACCCTTACTCTTCCTGGACGCTCCTGCGTCTCTCCTTTTGGGAGCGCCTCTGTCAGGCCCCCCCGCTTCTTTTAGGCCTCTCCTAATACTGTAGGTCTTTTCATTTTCTTTTGTCCCTTGTGGCAATTCTAATTTTCTAGAAACCTTTTTCCGCTGTGAAACCAAACTCAGCGTTGATAAATTTTACCGGAACCAAAGTAACTTCTTTAAGTTTATCTTTTGTTCGACTAAAGTCTATTTTTAGTTTTAAGAACGTTTTTATTATTTTCAATCTTTTACACTAAAGCCACGCACAGCAAAGCACAGCTTACCTTTTGTTAAAGACATTATTCTTAGTCTACAAGACTTCTTTTTATATTTTTGACCACGAGTCATCACTCCCACATCTGGAGCAGCAGTCTGTGGACGAGACCACGTGACCACGCAACAGAACCAAGACGGGTACTCTGGGCCAGCCGATTCAAACCTCGTCTTCATGGCACCATCTTTCGGATCTTCAGATGAAAATCCGACAGACATGAAGACAACACGCCAAGAAACTGGAGCAAACTCCTCTGGACCCATCAGAGACTCGCTGACGGTTCTGGATGACAGTAAGACTGTTCCTGAATTTCTGTGGTCAAAGTTGATTTAGGCTTCATTCTGAAAGTCCCATAGTTTGACTATATTTCCAAATCAGAGATTTAAATTAGTGTTTGAAACTCTGTTTTAAACAACTAAACCAAATCACTATCACCAAATCATATAGTAGTGTACTACTAGCTATCCTTGCTTAAAGGTATCTTTGTCTGTTTATCCATATGTCTGTTATTCATCTATGTTCATTATCTGCCAGAATCAGAATCTATTCATCATTCTATTTACATTAAACTTCATATATTATAAAGGACTTTGTCTGTATATTCATTTCGAAGCAGGGTGGGCCAATGTGTTTGTAAAGAATTCATAACTTCAGATTTAAATTGTACCAGACTGATTTCTATTTGTTCAATCATTAGTGTTCAATTTTCATAATTAATCACTGTGATTAATCCTCAGGTTTCGATCCTGAGTGGTGCCCCATTGATTTATATGAGGAAAATTATATGAAATATGAATTTCATTAAAACATTTTTTTATTAAATTATTTATTTTGAAATATTAATTTCATATTTTAATATCTGAATTACCCATACACACCGCTACATATTAATAGATGAACAAAGTGAAACAACAAAGTGTGGATCCAGTGAAGGCTTTGTTCTTTTTCAAATGAAGACTCAGCGCAGAATGAAGTCTGGATTTTGGTGTAAAGTCAGCGTCTTAATATTTGATGGTGTGTCTGAAAGAATCAACTGAATAACAGACTCTAACGTTGATATTCATGAAGCATGTCTTTCAAACAGAGCTCACAGAGGAACACTCTCTGCTCTCCTCCTGGAGAATGAAGCAGTCTTTGGAAAGTTGATCCCAGCTTTCTGAGTCACTCTGCAGTTTTTATGATCCCATGGTTTCAGACAGATGTAGAGACCAACCTGCAGCACTGCTTTCTGCCAGCAGGTGTCACTGTTTCCAGTGTTTTACAGACTGCTGGGTCTGAATGGATTCATTATCCGTCTGCAGAAAACAATAAATGCTAAATCTATCTGTGTTTATGTTTCATGTTCAGATGTGTTTGTTTTCACAGCTTCTTTGGATTGTTCCTCTTTTGTCAAAATAACCTCCTCCTGGATTAAAGGGACCACAGTCTCTTCACCATCTACTTCATTGGGCTTCTGTAGTCCAGGACAGTCTGAAGAGACTTGAAGGGGACTTGAGTCTATCTGTTGTATTCATATGACATCTCTCCTTTACTCCATTAAAGAGGCGCTTTAACTCCACCAGATTGATTCAATAGATGATCCACATTTCCTCTGAGATCTCTTTGAATCTTTGAAAATGTTTGTGTTTCTGCTCTCAGACAGAAGAATTGATCTGTGCTGATGTGAATGTGTGTGTCTCTTGATAACTGAGGACAATAATGTATCTCTAATCAATATTTGAAGTGATTGACTGATCTCATTAGAATCAGTGTAAAAGTTTCACTCCTTCAAACAGTCTCTAACATCAGGGCAGAGGTCCTCATGTTACGTTCACACCAAACACAAATTTCTCGTGTCGCGCGAACGAATCCCATGGAAAGTCAATGTGTAGACGCGAATTCGCGCTGGGCAACGCGTTTGAAGCGACACGCGGCTAGATTGATGTGAATTTCACGTCTATCGCGTCTTCGAGCGAGTTCAAAATATTCAACTACAGCGACAAATCCGCGTGACGCTGTGGCGCGATGGCCAACCAGCATTGGGAGGAGAAGCTGACGAGGATTACGTCAGAAAGAGGGACTGGACTTCTTTCCAAAGTCTGCTTGTCAACTCTGTAGACGTGCAGGACTGGAGCCATGGAGCAGATGAACTTTATGAAAGTCATTAAAATGCTGGAATATCTGGTAAGTTCTGCTGATTTGTGTGTGCTACTTACTTCTAGAGATGGATTTTACTATTGTGAGTTAGCTAATGTAACCAGTTTGCACAATGGGCTCTGGCTAACGGTGTATTCATCGGCTTACTAGCAGTCATTTACTGTATGTTTTACCAGAGGAATCACGCCGAATGAAAGGGGAAAGTCTCTGGGACACGTACACGAGGGAGAGAGGGAGATCGAGCCAGAGGAAGAGTCTGCAGCTGGTTGGATAAATAACGTGACGCCCGTCTCTTCCTCATCCCACCATAAACAGAGAGAGGCAAGCGGTGAGGCCAGGAGAGAGGAAGGCCGCCGATGACAGACCAGGACCAGGGGAAGAACGGATCCCAGGGGACAGAGCAGGACCAGGGGAAGAACGGATCCCAGGGGACAGAGCAGGACCAGGGGAAGAACGGATCCCAGGGGACAGAGCAGGACGAATGGAGGATCAGAGAACAGATACAGAAAGAGGGGAGGCATCTGGAACCTCACAGTCTCTCACAGGTAAGTTTACAGGTGAGGAGTCAAACTTAAAAGCTGCAAACTGGAGTAGAAAATATTGTTTTTATGAATGGATAGCTCATTGTTTTTCACATTTCTTCATAACAGGACCAAGCCTACACTACTGTCTATGACTGCATGATAAATGAACTTGAATTAAAGGAACAGTCAAATAAGAACATGTCCACATCCTCATGCTTACATTCTTTAAAGAGCCATTGCATCAATGTGCTCCCTGGGATAAATCAGTATTTCTGATAAAGTCTGGGATGACTTTGTATATAAGAGCATGCTCTTAGTCTATGTTAAAACACAAATGCTGGATGATATCATGGCTGTATGATGAAGTACTGGGGGTAACATGTAATATTTTGAGTGCTGTAAACAGCTGGAATTAGCTGGAATCATCTCACACCAGTTTTTGAATGTCCAGGCATGACATTTAGCTTCTGATGATGCTGCAGAACAAGAGCCTGTGTGTTTATCATAATGACCAGTTGTGTATTTATTTCTTTTATGTTGAGTAATTTTAATATTTTAACTGAATTAATTCTACTACTTTTGATTTTGTGTAATAAAGTGGTTTCACACCATGTTCCTTTTTTTCAGGGTGAAAGATGACAAGGAAACCCACCAGAGAGGAGAGTGATGCTGCCTCTTCAAGCTTTGAGGAGGCCTCATCTGCCAGCCACCTAGCTTTTTGTCAGACACCCTGGTCCTCCCATGCAAAGGCTGCTGCTCCACCCAAAGGAATGTTATATTCCAAATCATAAACTAATGTATAATCCGGCAGTGTGTTACTTAATGTGGAAACATTCGAACAAGGTAACTGGGGCAACAGTCTTTGTAGGGACTGAGTCAGGTTTCCCATCATCTATTTTTTATCTTTCCCCCAAACACAGACACACCTCTTATCCTCATCATTCCACTTGTGTTGGTCAAAAGTTCAAAGGTGTCTTTGTTTTTATAAAGTCTGCAAAATAAAGGCACTGAA
Organism: Notolabrus celidotus; assembly: GCF_009762535.1. Taxonomy (NCBI): domain Eukaryota; kingdom Metazoa; phylum Chordata; class Actinopteri; order Labriformes; family Labridae; genus Notolabrus; species Notolabrus celidotus. The sequence continues at coordinate 37,650,785 of NC_048280.1, read as the reverse complement.
TGTTGTTCAAAATAACTTGCATATTGTTTTTTCCCACCAAAAAAAAAAAAGGTTGACAGCCAGGTTTGGCTTGGTGTTTATACTTGCAGTCACATAATATGTACTGCATATAATATATGAAGTGGCCCAAAGTCTTAAGGGACTGCAAAAGAAATCTGTGTTGGATTGTGTCGAAGGCTTTGTCAATGTCCAGAAACAAAATAAGTGCCTTTGATTTGACTGCATCTGCATAATCTAGCAGATCTAAGATGAGTCTTATGTTACAGCTAATGTGTCTGTTTCTCAGAAACAAAAAGAGAATGGAGTCCAGACCTATTTTAAGTCTATTTGTATAAGTTAAATCCAGAATCTTTAATCAGTGGTTAAAAGGGTAATAGGACGCCAGTTTTCTATTAATAACGTGTTATGGATTGTCACCAGGACTGGACCCAAAAGCAGAACTCAGGCAAAGATGGATGTGAAAATACAAGTCTTTTATTTGTAGTTCTCCCTGTGGTAATGGCGCCGTGAATACAGAGCGGAGCAGTCCCTCTCTCCAGCGTACTCACACAGAGGGTAACTGGAGCTCAGGCAAAGGCAGGCAGGTTCAGCAGCAGACAGGGAAGCAATCAGCACGAGAGCAGGAAGCATGCACGGCAATCTCTGAAGCAAGATGGAAACACACAAGGACGTCAGCTAAACACACAAAGACATGCAAAACATAAATTCTTGAGGAGCCACGGACTCAGAATACCACTGAAAACTGAAGTACGATCTGGCGATGAGTAGGAGGAAATCCAGAGGCTTTATAGTAGAGGGTTGATTAGTGAATGGGCTTCACCTGGTGCTGCCTGTTGACTGGAAACCCCGCCCACATTCACCCACAAGAAACAAACAAGGGGAAGAGACACAGGAGGAGGAGTAACAGACAGGGAAATGACAAAACACACACACAAAGAAGGAGAGGGGAGGGCTGCCATGATGAGGATCATGACATAACGGGTCTTTCTCAGGTTTTGGTAAGAAAGCTAGAATTCATTGCTTCATTGTAGTTACCATCTCTCCTTGCTCTATGCATTCCTTATACATACAAAGCAAAGGTCTTTGAATAAGTTCCCAAAGTGCATATAGAATTCAACAGACAGACCATTAACACCTGGTGCTTTGCCTTTCTTAAGTCTGAGGTCTTCGTCTACAGAAGGTATGTATGGGTGAATTTTTTTCCAGGAATCGTTCACAGTCATCAGCCTTTAACTCTGATTCATATAGTCTAACAGAAAAATTAGTTACAAACTCAGAGATGACCTGAGTAGTTGAGTACCTGAGTAGTTCAAGCTGTCCTCTTAAAGTTCCTTTTCTCTAAAGCAAAGAACTCATTTGTGCTTCTTTCACCTTCTTCTAACCATTTGGCTCTGGATCTAATGAAGGCACCTTTCACCTGTTCAAGAAACATTTGATCCAGCTGTAGCTGCAGGTCCTTAATAGAATTTCTTCTTCCCAATTAAGATGATCTTTCCTCATAAGAAGGTCGAGTTCATGCATTAAAGTTGCTTCTTTTACTCTTTTTCATTTTTCAATTCTTTACTTCTCTTGAGGTCAACACTTCTGACCCCGTATTTGAAAAATCCCCAGTTTTACTTATAATGATTCACTGGACTTTTTTCAAGGAGTTCCTCTATAGGCAATCTTAACAGAGTCATTAAAGCACTCGTCTTTTAATCACTCCATCCTCACTGCAGCACACTGCTCATTACCGCATGACATCACTCACTCACAGCCAATCACACACTGGGGAAGCTCCTCCCACATGACAACACGCTGCAGCACACTGAACAGAACATGAGTCAGCGATATTTAACGTGTGACTTTGGGGCCTTCTCTACAGTGACAGGATGGGTTCAGTTGAACATTTTGGTTGTACCATGTCCAATGACAGTAAAGATATATTCTTCTTCTAAATAAATACAAATATTGTTTAATATAACATGATAGAATAATATGGTCATAATAATGAGGTCTAATATCATCTGCATGTTGTCACAGAGCTCTGTGTTTACCTGTTTACACCTTCACTGAAGAACACCTACTCTCTGTTTATCTGTCCTGAAGCATCACGGATCACTTTACCCACAATGCATCATTATGACATTATTGATTCATTCAAGGACAAATAGAAATCATGCACCTCTTTTCAAAGCCCGTGCTGGTTAATGATGAGCCTGATATGAAACTTTATTAACCTGACAGGAAATATAACAAGTGTTTTTACTAACAGACAAACTTTACTGTCAGACTTCTCTTCATGAAGAGAACCAAGAGAACCAACAGGAACATCAACAGGAGAAAGAACAGAGCAGGAATATTGACCTTCTATCTATGATATTAGAGATCATGACACTATTACTTTATACATTGAATCTGAGCAGATAGAAAACTCTGCAGCGTCCAATCAGGGAGTGATATTCCATAAGGGGGCGTGTCTGTGAAGGCTGTTCTAGTGTTTCCTCTCTCATCGCTCATCCAATTAGTCTCCTCCGTCCACTCTCCTCGGTCCTCCTGGATCATCAGGACTCAGCTGATTCTCCGTCAACACATCCACCTTTCAGAGATCATTACCTCCACCTGATGAGAGAAGAAGACGGACAACAGAAGTCATGAATCAGTGTTTACAGAGAGTCCCTTCATCAGCTGTCAGGCGAGCTGAGGAGAAGGAGGCAAGGACGACGTGCTGGTATTGAGGTTCAAGCTAAGAAAAGACGACATGGACCTGTCCTTCCACCCACCGTTATGGGGAATGTAAGATCTATCTACGATAAGGTGGACAAGCTAACCTAGCACCAGAGGGAATACTGGCAGAGTAGCATCATGCTAACAGAGCTAACACCGGACACGAATGCCACACTGGTAGGATTTCACCTGCTGTGGGCGGACAGGATACAGGAGAGCAAGACTGAACTAACTGGTGAAGAAGGCCAGCTCAGTCCTGGACCCTGTGGAGGTGGTGGCTGACAGGAGAATTATGGCCAAGCTGTCGTCTTTGATGGACTTTTTTTTTCTATATATATTCTTGTTGGAATTCTTATCTTTAAATGGAGAGAAGTCAGATGAAATTTGACTGTACTTGTACAATTACAATAAAGCTGATTCTGATTCTGATTCTAAGATATGAGTCACTTAACAGTGAAATGTTACTGTCTGTGCTCAGTCACACTTTGCCCTCAAATAGAACACTACAAGCATCAAACAGGAATGAACAAACACAAGACTGCGTCCTCTGAGGCTAATTAGCAGGCAAACTTTGAACTTAGTAAAGAAACAGAAAAATAAGAAGACTGATGGTTCAATGGACGCACAAATCACCTGAGATGGAGTACACACTAACAAGCACCAACACTCTGCAAAGAACTGGGAACTAATGTATCAATTCTCTGTACTCCATGCAGCAGATCAGCTGGTGTGAGAGCTGTGTCTTGGCGGCTCCTGTCCACTGATTGGCTAATCATTTTCCACTGTCTTAAAGCAACAGGCAGCCTTTTTAACAGACTTTCTTTCTGCTGGTTTATTTGCAGCTTTTCACACAAATCCAGCGTGAAAACTCGTTAGCTGCTACCAATAACAGTCTCAGATCACTCTACAGTAATCCTGGACTTGCATTTTAGCATGAAACCTAAGGGCTTTAAACATTGGAGGCTTGATTCCCTCTTACTCGCAGATGCAAACTTTTGCAAATATATCTCTGAATCTATTACCTTTTTTTGCAAGACTAACATAAATAATGAGACCTCCCCATCTTTGTTGTGGGATACCATCAAGGCTTATCTAAGGGGCAGAATTATTTCTTTTACATCTCATGCAAACAAAATGCGCAGATCTCGCCGGAAGTTTCTTGAAGACTCTATTGCTGATTTAGATAGCTCTCTTTTGTCCTCGGTTACACCTGACTTGCTTTAAGAAAGAACAGAACTCAACCTCCTTCTTACTACAGAGGCCGAACAACTTCTTCTTTCCTCTCGTGGCCTGATGTATGAACATGGAAATAAAAATGGTCGTCTTCTGGCACATCAGCTGAAGGCTAGAAAAGCATCGAATCAGATTACTCAGATAACTGACCAACTGGGCACAGTAACATCAGACCCAGACAAAATAAATGACACCTTTAGATCTTTTTTCTCCAATGTGTACACCTCAGAAACCACCGAACTCAATTTAACAATTTTTTTCAAAAAGTTAAATATGCCTAAAGTCTCACCTGATGACAATCAAAGGCTCACTGCTGCAATCACTCTTTCAGAAATTAAAGAAGCAATAAATTCAATGAATAGTGGCACATCTCCAGGCCATGAGGGATACCCAGCAGAGTTTTTTAAACGGTTCTTGGACCAGTTGGCACCTTTGTTGTTGGAAATGTTTAATCACTCTTACAGCCAGGGCACCCTACCACCTCTGCTTCAACAAGCCTCCATTTCTTTAATTTTCAAAGTTAAAGACCCATCGTCTTGTGCGTCCTATCGACCAATTTCGCTACTCTCGGTTGATGTGAAAATACTTGCATTTACTTACATTTAGAAGCTGTAATGTCCTCTCTTGTCTTTGAGGACCAAACAGGATTTATAAAGGGGAGACATTCATTTTCTAATATACGGAGACTCCTCGACGTCATTCACACCCTGCCTTCTCTTTCCAGCCCAGAAGTGGTGATATCCCTTGACGCAGAGAAGGCCTTTGACAGGGTTGAGTGGGCCTGTCTCTTCTTCTCCCTGCAACAGTTTGGATTTAGCACAGATTTAATTTTGTGGAACATACTACTTTACTCCTCCCCTTATGCCTCCGTCTGCACAAACGGCCAGCGCTCAGCACCGTTCCCTCTATTCCGAGGTATACGACAAGGTGCCCGCTCTCACCGTTACTATTTGCCCAAGCTATTGAGCCGCTATCAGTCGCCTTAAAACAGGAAGGGGGATTTAAGGGCATTAAGAGATGGGGTGTAGAACATAGAGTTGCATTATATGCTGACGACTTACTTCTGTATGTAAGTGACCCAATAACAAGTGTCCCACATATTCTTACATTATTGAACTCATTTGGTCGCATCTCTGGATACAAACTAAATAGCTCTAAAAGCGAATACCTCCCAATCAACCAACTGGCCATAGATATTCCACCATCATCTTTACCTTTTAAAGCACACTCAGAAATAAGTACCTTGGCATCATAATCACACAAACTATTCAAGCCCTGAAAGAAAAAAATCTCACTTCTTTAACAGCAACAGTTAAGTCTGACTTACAGAGGTGGAGCTCCCTGCCAGTGTCCCTTGCTGGCAGAATACAGATTATCAAAATGAATGTGCTGCCAAGATACCTCTACATTTTCCAATGCCTCCCCATTTTCCTCCCTAAAGCATTTTTTGTATCTATTAATGAGATTATCTCTTCCTTTATCTGGGCTGGTAAACACCCAAGAGCTAGTCGTGCAATACTCGGTAGAGACAGGTCGGTTGGGGGGCTGGGCTTACCCAGCATCATCGGCTATTATTGGGCAGCAAATGTCCATAAGATGACACTATGGTTCACCTCACCCCAATCCAATCGGTGCCAGATTGAGACAGCGTCATGCTCCACCTCGCTTCAAGCCTCGATATGCAGCCCCCTACCCTCTTCTTCTACTAACTTTACCTCCAACCCTGTGGTCATTGGTACATTAAAAATGTGGACATAAATAAGACGCCACTTCAGCTGGCTCACTGTCCCCCTTGCTACTCCACTATGTAATAATCATCTATTTATACCAGCAAAGATTGACCCACGATTTAACATCTTAAAAGATAAGGGACTCTGTAACTTAGGTGCTCTGTATATTGGCGGCGCATTTGCGAGCTTTAATCAACTAATTTACACTTTTAATCTACATAGTCCCGACTTTTTCCACTACTTCCAGCTGCGTAACTTTGCAAAGACCAACACAGAATCATTCCCACTTAGCCCAACACCTAGTGGAATAGATTTAGCACTCAAGGTGAAAAACCTAGTAAGAGGTCATGTCTCGTTCCTTTACGACCTTCTGACCCCCTCCAGTGAATCCATATTAAACAACGTTAGACTGAACTAAAGCTATCTGATGACTTCTGGGATGGAGCTCTGAAAGCGGTCAATTCATCTTCAAGCTGTGCTAGACTGTCCCTTATACAGTTTAAGGTCCTTCACAGACTTCATTATAGTAAAGATAAACTTTCTAAACTTTACCCGGATAAGATAGATGAGAGGTGTAATAGGTGTTTACAGACACCGTGCAACCTAACTCACATGTTTTGGTCTTGCCCCAAACTATCTACCTTCTGGCAATCATTCTTTAAAGCTATCTCAGACACGTTAGGCTTAGAATTAGAACCGACACCACATATAGAAATTTTCGGCAAACCACCAGATCTAACTCCCACCACAACTATCCAAAAGAACGTCATCGCATTCGCCTCTCTTGTCGCCCGTAGAAGGATCCTCTTATCATGGAAATCCCCTCAACCACCCTCAATCAAAGTTTGGTTAAATGACATGTTATTTCTTTTGAAATTGGAGAAGGTGAAGTTTACACTAAGAGGCTCATCTGACAAATTCTTTACACACTGGAGACCGCTACTCACTTATTTTGACAATCTTCCTGCCCAAGAAGTGTCCTTAAATTGAACTCAATTCGGCTCGTCCGCCGGCCAATTGGCCCAACACAAACCTAGTCCAAGCATGCTGTCAACCAGGGCGTGAGCAGTCAACTCCCACCACTCTCGGTGGTAGTTTGAGCCATACATAGCAACTTTGTATATTTGCACAACAATTCTGCACAAAACATTTCTATTTGCACTTTATTTGTTTTCTTTTTTGTTTTCTTTCTTTTATTTACACCTAAGTTATCTTGATTTATTTTGATTATATTTTACATTATTATTATGACTGTTCTTTTAAACTTACCGGTCTTTACGGTTGTCACTGTGGATATTATGTATACATATGTATGTTTCCACTTGTCTGTCTCACTGTCTGGGGGGGGATGTTCTTGTTCATGTATGTTAAAAAAAAACGAAAACTATTGTACGAAACAACACTGTGATTTATACCTGCCTTTTGAAAAAAAAAAATAATAAAAAAAAAATAATAAAGTAAAATAAGAAGAGAGTGGTTGATGCTGTGAGCAAAATAATCCATAGATGTTTATGATGTTAAAAACCTGACAAATGGAGGATCATAATTATCACGCACCACAGGAGCTTTTTGTCCTTTAAGGCCACCGTCTCATTACGGACAAGAAGGGTGAGTAAGGGAGTGTTCCAGTCTGACTGATAAACAGTCCCATTTCTACGCACTGTACCTTTAAATGCGGTCTGTTTCTTCAGTTTGTGCTCGTACAGCGAGATGCACATCATCAGGGTCACCATGAGTAGTTCATGTACATCCGGGTGATTCAAGGAGTCTTATTGATGCCACACAAACAAAGTCATCAGGGGACATTTTCCCTCACTTAGAAAGGCTGACTCATCATTTCCAGTAAATATCAAGAAGAGGAGAGACACTGACCTGATAAAACAGGTTACCATGGAGACGGGCAATAAAGCAATAAGAGTCAGTTAGTGTGGATCAGAGTTCAGACTCCACTCTGAGGGAGCAGAGGGAGGAAAAGGACGTCTGAGAGAGGGTGAGTTTTATTCAGTGTTTTACTGTCAGCTCTGTATCTGAAGTGAATCAAGTGTCATGTGTTCATCAATACACTTACAAACCAGTAAAGAAAGACAGCTGATCAGATCCAGAGCTGGATCAGGTCTTCATACAGGAACCTGAATGTGTGGTTCCTCCTCTTGTCTCCGTCTTTGGTGAGTCCAGCAGAAAGTGTTTGTTCATTTTTGAGCTCAGAGCTACACGTCGCGTTATTGTGAGGCTTTAAAATCAAACATCCGTCATCTGTAGACCGTGAGTCTGACAAGGATGAGGGAACAGATCTACAAAGTGCTGTGGATACTGGGTCTCAGCAGATGTGGGTCTAACATGAGTCTGGTCCTGCTGGAGGTTTCTGCCTGTTAAAGGAAGTTTGTCCTTGCCACTGTAACTTGCTAAATGCTGCAAAGTGCTCTGCTCATGGTGGATAAAGATGAGATCAGACTGAGTCCTGTCTGGAAGATGGGACTGGATCTGATCCTGTCTTGGTGTTGGGTCTTTGTTAATAATAGAACATAGAGTCCGGTCTAGACCTGCTCTGTTTGGAAAGAGTCTGAGGAGAAGGTTTGTTGTGATTTAGTGCTTTATAAATAAAGATTGATTGATAGAGATGAGACTTCCTCTCACACTGTTTCTCTGACACACTTACAGACTCTGAACAGACCAGTGTGTCATGATGTCAGTGTTCTGAGCTCATGATCACTGAGGTTTCAGAAGAACTGATGTTCAGGAGATGTGTTTGGATTCAGGGGGAGAAAGTCAAAGCTTTAGATGCTGCAGGTCCATTAGTACTAAATACAGCTTCAATGTAACGTTTGAACTTTACCAAAGGTTGCTTTATCAACATGGACTGACCTGTCAAATATTCATGCTGTGATGTTATACCCTGCTAGACAGAATACTGTTGGTCCTGACTATCTTTATTGCTGTTAAATATTAACATATCAGTTCATAATCTCAGTCCAAAGTCTGTTTATGGACCTCATTCAGTGCTGGATTAAAACTACAGGTTACAGGTACAGTAAATGTATTCAGTCATCAAACAGACAAAGGTCAGACACGAGGAAGCAAACCTCACAGAGGAGAGTCCTACTGAGGGGAGAACACAGCAGACCCCTGAGGACAGCTGGGACATGATCCAGAGTCCATATTGTTCATGGTGGAGTACGTGTTGTGGACTTTCTGTAGTCTGATAGATGTTAGCATGTTTCACACTCAGATCTTTCCAGTGTTAGTGTCTCCTAGTGTTGGATTATGCTGAAGCCTGCTTGGTGAAGCTTCAGAGCTGCATACTATTCAGGAGCAGAGGAAGCTTCCTTCTGTTTAGGGATACATTCATCCTCCATGTCATCAGACGCAGTGAGGAGATGAGCCAGACTTACTCTGGAAGAAAAACATCATGTGATTTAACAAACAGTTTACCAACTCAACAGGATGTGGTCCAAAGCTCTGACACGTGAGCAGAGCTGAATACTTCCTGTTTCTTTGAGGACTTTTTGACTTGATCACATGAGACTGAAGAAGAAACCATCAATCAGGACCTTTCTGATTCAGAACAAGAAGAAAAGAAGAGAATGATAGTGTGCAGATCAATAGTTGATATCATGAGATCTTCATGGTTTCACACACTCCTCCTGTTTGTGTCTCACCTGTCTGTCTACCTTGTCCACAGGTTGAAGAACTTACAAACACTTGATACAGATGGACTCACTCTGAAGAGCAGAAGATGGATGACTGTGTGGAGGAAGAGGAGCACAGAGCAAAGTCTCCCCTGTCCAGCTGTCTGTCTATGAAGAGTGACCGGTCTAAAGGTGGAGCCCCAGACTTCAGTAAAGAACCAGGACCCTCAGACACAAAGTATGAGTTACTAATGTTTTCAAGTTTTAGTGGCTGTTGAGATTTAAAGAGAGCTTTTGATGAAAATGTTATTTAAGAGAAGATATCGTCTTCACAGAAAGAGGAAGAGGAGTCCTGATTCTGTGGAGGACCCATACAGGGACCAGTCTGGTTCCAAGAGATACATCTCCCGTCTGAAATGTGGAGAAAGTTCCAGGGCAGGACCAGGACTGAGGACAGCTGCTCGGACCAGGACTGAACATAGTAAGACTGTAAACCTGTCTGCTTGTTACATTGTCAGGTCTTTCTGAACGTCCCTGAATGGACTTCATGATCTTACCTGCTCTAGATGCTCTCATGGTTTCACTTCACTGATAACGACCGTCCTTTCCTGATTGACATTTGATTGTTACACTTTCTGTTTTGTTTTTTGTGACAGGTGGTCTGCAGAGGGATTTAGACCAACACAAGACCAGTCTGAGGACCAGATGTGAGCGTGTGAGTGAAGGAAGTGAGGAAACAGGAAGTAGAACCCTACTCAACAAAGCAAAGTCTCCCCTGTCTGGCTGTCTGTCTATGAAGAGTGACCGGTCTAAAGGTGGAGCTCCAGACTTCAGTAAAGAACCAGGACCCTCAGACACAAAGTATGAGTTACTAATGTTTTCAAGTTTTAGTGGCTGTTGAGATTTAAAGAGAGCTTTTGATGAAAATGTTATTTAAGAGAAGATATCGTCTTCACAGAAAGAGGAAGAGGAGTCCGGATTCTGTGGAGGACCCATACAGGGACCAGTCTGGTTCCAAGAGATACATCTCCCGTCTGAAATGTGGAGAAAGTTCCAGGGCAGGACCAGGACTGAAGACAGCTGCTCGGACCAGGTCTGAACAAAGTAAGACTGTAAACCTGTCTGCTTGTTACATTGTCAGGTCTTTCTGAACGTCCCTGAATGGACTTCATGATCTTACCTGCTCTAGATGCTCTCATGGTTTCACTTCACTGATAACGACCGTCATTTCCTGATTGACATTTGATTGTTACACTTTCTGTTTTGTTTTTGGTGACAGGTGGTCTGCAGAGGGTTTTAGATCAACATAAGACCAGTCTGAGGACCAGATGTGAGCATGTGAGTGAAGGAAGTGAGGAAACAGGAAGTAGAACCCTCCTCAACAGGATCTACACTGAGCTCTACATCACAGAGGGACAGAGTGAAGAGGTGAACACACAACATGAGGTGAGACAGCTAGAGACCACCTCCAAGATGGAGATCCTCCAGGACACTCCCATCAAGTGCCAGGACATATTCAGAGCCTTACCTGGTCAACAGGAACCCATCAGAGTGGTTCTGACAGTCGGCGTCGCTGGTGTTGGAAAAACCTTCTCAGTGCAGAAGTTCACTCTGGACTGGGCCGAGGGCTCAGAGAACCAGGACCTCAGTCTGGTGGTTCTGCTTTCATTCAGGGAGCTGAACCTGATCAGAGATAAGCGGTACAGTCTCCTCCAGCTGCTCCATGAGTTCCATCCAACATTACAGAAGGTCCCAGCAGAGACGCTGGCTGTCTGTAAACTGGTGTTCATCTTTGACGGTCTGGACGAAAGCAGACTGTCTCTGGATTTCAACAACACTCAGGTTGTGTCTGACGTCACACAGAGCTCATCCATAAACCTGCTGTTAACAAACCTCATCAAGGGGAATCTGCTCCCCTCAGCTCTGGTCTGGATCACTTCTCGACCCGCAGCGGCCAATCAGATCCCTTCTTCACGCATTGACAGGGTCACAGAAGTCCGAGGCTTCACTGACGCCCAGAAGGAGGAGTACTTCAGGAGGAGGTTCAGTGATGAAGATCTGTCCAGCAGAATCATCTCACACATCGAGACCTCCAGGAGCCTCCACATCATGTGTCAGATCCCGGTCTTCTGCTGGATCACTGCTACAGTTCTGGAGGACATGATGAGCACAGAGCAGAGAGGAGAGCTGCCCAAGACCCTGACTGACATGTACTCACACTTCCTGTTGGTCCAGACCAAGAGGAAGAGGAAGAAGTACACTGAGGGTCCTGACACCAGTCCTCAGGAGCTGATGGAGGCTGACGGTAAAGTCCTCCTGAAGCTGGGCAGGCTGGCATTTGAACATCTGGAGGAAGGAAACATCATGTTCTACCAAGAAGACCTGGAGCGCTGTGGTCTGGATGTCACAGAGGCCTCGGTGTACTCAGGACTCTGTACAGAGATCTTCAAAAGAGAGTGTGTGATCTTCCAGAAAACAGTCTACTGCTTTGTTCATCTGAGCGTTCAGGAGTTTCTGGCTGCAGTCTATATGATCCACTGTTTCACAACCAGGAACAGAAAGGTACTGGCACCTTTTATGGGAGGAGAACATGTAAATTCATCCCTGGATGTCTTCCTGAAGAGGTTCATGGAGAAATCCCTCCTAAGTAGAAACGGTCACCTGGACCTGTTTGTCCGCTTCCTTCATGGACTCTCTCTGGAGTCAAACCGGAGACTCTTAGGAGGTCTGCTGGGTCACACAGACATCAGTCCAGAGATGATCCAAAGAGTCATCAACAACCTGAAGAAGATGAACAGTGATGAGATCTCTCCTGACAGAAGCATCAACATCTTCCACTGTCTGACGGAGACGAACGACCTCTCAGTCCATCAGGAGATCCAAGAGTTCCTGAAGTCAGAGAACAGATCAGAGGAACTCTCTGAGATCCAGTGCTCTGCTCTGGCCTACATGCTGCAGATGTCAGAGGAGGTTCTGGATGAGTTGAACCTGAATAAGTACAAAACATCAAGCCAGGGACGACAGAGGCTGATTCCAGCTGTGAGGATCTGCAGGAAGGCTCAGTAAGTCCAGATTTGATGGTCCTCATGTATCAGTGCAAATCAGCTGTTTGGTTCTTCCTGCTCTTTAAAGGAACCTGCATCATAAGACATGTTGACCTTGTTGGATTCACATTGTTCTCTTTTATATGTATGCTGTAAAACTAAACACAATAGATTTCTACATCTTGTGAAAATGTGAAAAATGGATCCACTTGTTGGTGGCCATTGTTCCTCACACTGTGCCGTCAGTCGGTATCTCTGCTACGGCTGCTCCGTTCATCTCATCCAAACTTTCCCTGCACGAGTGACGTCTGTGGAGCACTTTAGTTTCAGAGCGAGCGCAGCGTCAGTGAAGAGGACAGTAATGAAGAAGTTCTTCTGAATGTCATAGTTAGTTGTAAAGTTTAAAGTGGACCCTGATGGTCCTTTACAGTTTTGTGGTTCTTGATTGAATTGAAAGGACTCACAGCAGACTGGAGTCTCTGTTTACAACCAAACAAAAGAAACAGACAAAACCTCTGCGTCAGAAACTCTCAGACACACCTTCTGAAACTTTCATCACCTGCAGCTGATGAACCGCTCCTTGGTCTGGTCACTTAGTGGCCTGTATCAGGCTGTGTGAGGAGATCCAGATCAGATGGTGCTGTTTATGCAGTAAGGGACAGAGCATGAGAGACAGAAGGCCTTTATACACCGCCCGTCCAAACAAAAAGTGGACCACTCTAATATTTTGTTGGACCGCCTTTAGCTTTGAGTACGGCACACATTAACCCTGGCATCGTTTCCATAAGCTTCTGCAATGTCACAACATTTATGTCTGTCCAGAGGTGCAGTCATTTTACATAAAGATCTTGTATGACGGGAAAGTAGGACCGCTGGGCAAAGTCTTCTCCAGCACATCCCAAAGGTCCTCAATGGTGCTGAGGTCTGGACTCTGTGGGGGTCAATCCATGTGTCTGTCTCATGATCCCTGAACCCTTCATTCACAATGTGAGCCCCACAAATCCTGGCACTGTCATCTTGGACAAACTGAGTTTTTTGATGCTTTTTAGATCCACCTTGTCCACCTGAACCTGTGAGGTAGGCTGAGGAGAGGTCTGCTGAAACACATCAAGTCTGAAAGATCAGTCCAGTCTTTGTTGCTTTACTGTCACTACAGCCCACAGCCACCATGGAGGATTAGGACCACATCAGGATTAAAAAGAAGAGGTTTTTACATGAAAGACGTAAAGTTACAAGAATAAAAAGATGAACTTACAGATTCCAGTGGTCAGGTTAGGAGAATGAAGCTGTAATCTTCTGAGAGTTGTAGTTTCACTTGAAAGAAGTTTGAATGACAGCTTATCATGAATCTCTACAGTCTGTAGGATCAAACAACATATAGAGAGATGTTAGAAGAGCAGCCAGCTGCTTGATCTAAAACCAAGAACATGGATCATCTTGTGAAGTGAAACTGGACAGCTGAGGACAAACAGCAGAAACGAGCACAGGCTGTCTACTAATCTGCTCAGAGTAGACTCAGTGTGTTACACTATCTATTCAGACTTCTGATGCGTATGACGAGGTGATGCTGATGTGCTCATAGACTAAGGGCCCGATCTACTAAAGGTTTGCGTGTATAAAAACACGTGCAAACTTGATAGCGCATGCAAAGCTGACGTACTAACCGGGAGCACCATCAGCAAAATAGCACTCGCTATCCATTTAGCGTGTTTGCCTTCATGAATATGCAGAATACATGTAGATCATCAGAACGTGCAAAATACTGGGAGGAGGAGATGCAAATGTAATAATTTAGCAAATGCAATGGGATTTATCAAACCTGAAGCAGATAGCGGGCGGTGTTTTTGTGTCTATATTTAGCACGTTTGAAAGGCAGGTGCAAACTAGCATAGCGTTACACACACATGGCTGTCACAAAAAGGAGCCATGCCATATCTCCTATGGAGATACTCCTTCAACACTGCAACACAAATTCAAAGCAGTTCAGCACCACGGATAGCGACCGCAGTAGGTCACTGTATCAACAGCTATACAGTTTAGTAAAATTGGCACAGCGGCTCACATGTTCACATACAAACAAAAAATCAATATGAAGTACTCGGCCTACTCACCACTGTTTGAACGAGCCTTAAGCTCCGCCGACTTGTCCACGATGCACTGTATGTCCATTTTCATTGCTCTGTCATTCTCAATGGACAACGGGGCAAGTCCACTCAGTCTCTCCTGTCCCACCGTGCTCCTCAAGAGGTTTTTAGTTTAACTTGGAGAATGAGTGCTCAGAAGTTGTGAAGATGTGACGGGAAGAGTAAAAAATAATAGGAGGGCCCAAACCTCACTGCTGGGTGGTTGACAATGAGCATTTTGTCAGATCAGCAACAGACTTTTGCTTTGGTATCTGGTCCCTGAAAGAGGTTCTAAAGGAAAGCAGTAGGCCAGGGAAGCTGGGGGCGATGTCCCGACTGTAGCGCTCACTAAGCTGCCAGGCAGCTTGGTGTAACTCCTCATCTCGTGCTTGCAGCAGTGTGTTGGGGTGAACTGCCTCAAACATGTTCACAGTTCCATTTAAGCTGGTGAATCTTTGGGACAGTTGCTGGATGATGATATCAAGACAGGCATTAAAAACGTTCACCCCAAAGTTGCTCTCTGCGTCAGTGAGGCGACGGTCTTCATCAAAGTGACGCCTAACTTTTCTGGTCCTGGTTGTTTCAAACTGCAATTGACTTCCCAATTAAGTAGCTAGAGCAAGACTGGCAGACTTTTGAACTAATTAAATGTGTCCAATATTAGAGATTTTATTAAGGGAAAGTTTTTCCTTTGTTCTTCTGCAGATATCTTGCACTCTTCGTTTTATATCATCAGCAGATCTTCTGTTTTTGCTCAAAGGATTCACCTTTTCACAGATGGCCTCCCCAAATCGTGTTTCTAACACTGAGATGTCTCTGCTGGAGTTCACAGATGTGTTTATGTGTGTCCTCCACTAAAACCTCCAACTCCATGGCTTCAAACTTCATTTTTCGTTTACGGCCACTCTGCTCTCCAAAACTATCCATGGTGACAGCTGGTAGCACACGCAAAATCCTCATTTGAGGGCGGTCCGTTCCACTTTTGCACTTGTTATCATTTGCGCACGCAGTCATAGTAGATCACCTGCAACACGCCCAGAAATAACATGTGCAATGTTTTAGTTTGCACACGCAATATAGTGCTCCTTATTTGAGATCTTAGTAGATCAGGCCCTGAGTCTTCACTTCTTCATGAAGCTAAAGTTGAACTTCACAAGATGCTCCACGCTCCTGGTTTTAGTGCAGGCGGCTGGCTGCTCTTCGATCTTCACATTTCAACATTTATACTAACACAGACTAAGACTCTGACTTCTTCTCTTTACCACTGTTCTCCTCAGTTTGTGACTTTACTCTCTGAACTCAGAACACACTGTTGTTCACAGTATAGCAGATAAGAGGGGTGTTGATTGTTGACTGTTCCAGATCAGTCCTAAAGATGGCGCTGTGAATGCTGTGAATCAAGGGGAAGGAGAAATGTAACTTACCTTTTAATAACAACGTGTTTTTAATATTTATGTCCTCACAGATTTGAACGCTGTGGACTCTCAGACACTCACTGTGAAGTTGTGGCCTCAGCTCTGAAGTCCAACCCCTCCCATCTGAGAGAGCTGTACCTGAACAACAACAGGCTGCAGGACTCAGGAGTGGAGCGTCTGTCTGCTGGTCTGAAGAGTCCAAACTGTAAACTGGAGACTCTGGGGTCAGTTCAGTCTTTCTCTGTCTCTGTTCTGGATTTCATGTTAAATTAATGATTAAACCTCATTCAGACTCCTTCATATCATTAATGCACATTTATAGTTTCTCTTCACTTCCATTCTTTCTTTCCTTCTTTCTTTCTTTCTTTCTAAACAAAGATGGAGGAACATGTGGTGGACCTGTAGTTCAGTTCAATTCATGTTTGTGGTTTTTGATAAACGGTTGTGACTGCAGTGATGTTGATGGGTCCGCTTCCTTCATCTCAGACACATCAACATGTAAAAGGATGAAGTGAACTCACTATCCATGCATCCCAGGGATCCACACAGCTCATCTTTCCCTTCCAGAGCGATACACTATGTAGAACAAACTCATGTTTTAGTCCCAGTGATCAGAGAAACAGATCCTGTGTGCACATTCTCACAACATGCTAGTTTAGCTGCTCCAACAACAACCAGCCATCAGCACAGATTTCATCCCTCAGGGAAACAAAGCTGACCGTAATAAACAAGAAAAGAAGGCAAGAAGGAAAGAAAAATGCCTGTTCTTTTGTTTTCAGATTTGTGTTTCAGAATTGGAAATAGAATGAACGGAAGGTACACAGATCATTATTGAATGTTAATTTCATTTATGAGTCAAATGATGCGCACATATTTAAAAAATTAAAACACATTTCTGTTAATCCAATTTAATTTTCTTTTTCATTTTCATTTTGGTACATTTATGCTTCCATAGATAACAGCAACAACAAGCGCTTTACGGCAGCCTACAGTAGCTCTGCAGGGACACATGGTTCAAAAGGCAAACCCTCCCAAACACAGGTCTGTTACAGTCGTATTGAACACAGCTCTGCTGCTCCGCCTCCACTAACCATGGTGTTGCATTTATTGTTCAAGGTTCAAGGTTCAAGGTTTCTTTATTATCCCCAGGGGGCAATTTGTCTTTCAGTCAGCGGTGACACAAATAAACAAAACAGTACAACACCAACATCAAAACATTCAAAACGGTAACAACAACAACAACAGTAACAACTGGAAACAACAGTTATGCAGCATTGTTAAGCAGACTAGCTGCTGTCGGTACAAAAGAGTTCCTCTTCCTATACGTCCTGCTATTCGGCATCGCGAATCTTCGGCCTGAGGATAGCCGGCGAAATTCAAGAAAAAGGGGATGGTATGGGTCAGCCACGATGGACCAGGCCTTGCTGAGGGTCCTGGCTTGGTGGAGGCTTGACATGTCAGGCAGGGGTGTGCCCGCAACCCTGCTGCATATCTTGACTATGGCCTGCAGTCTATTTTTGTTTTTTAGACTCGTTGACCCGTACCAAGACACCATTGAAAAGGTTAAAAGCGATTCAATAAAACAAGAATAAAACATCTTCATAAAAGTCGTGTCGACATTAAAACCCCTGAGCTTCTGATAAAAGTACATTCTTTGGTGGGCTTTTTTACAGACAGCGTTGACCTGATGCTCAAATGTGAGTTTTTCATCAATAAAAGTGCCAAGATATTTGTGCTTGTTCACAATGTCCACTTCCACATATTGTAAGTGTTTGTTGGACTGTTGTTGCTGTTTGCTTTCAAAGATTTACACACTGCTGACATTTTAGCCCCGGGGTTGCTAATGCTAAGCTACTCCCGTGTTTGTGTTCTGCTTCAAAGCATGCTCAGTTTTTAACTGCTGACTTAAATGATCAGGGTGAGATGATGGGCTCAAACTGCTGATCCTGGATCAGTTCAAAACCCCAGATGGGCTCTGATCCAATAGTTGAGATCAGAATGGGGACATCAGTAAAAAGGTTCTTGTCCTCCGTAGTCTCTATTCTTTGTTCTTCAAGGACTCTATGTTTCAAACGGGGAGATCAGTTTGGTTGTTGTGCTCAGTAACTTGTAGAATTGTCTTCAAAGTGAACATGAAAAAGAAAGGTGATAAACCCTGATGATGGTTCTGCACTAACAGAATTGGGATCAGATGTTTTTGTCATATTGCCCTCCACCAATCGTAGACGTGCTGGGCATTATTTACTTTCTGTTACTCCAGAAGTCTTTTCAGACGTTTTCAGATACTTTGTCATCTTTTGTCAAATCTAGAATCAGTTTGAGAATTGAGTTTGTGTCTGTCCAGCTGTTGGAGCTGCTGGCAGAGAACAGGAGGTGAAGTCAGTGCGTCTTTATTGAAGCAGCAGGATGTTGTCATTGGTGTTGATCTGAACTCTGTTTCACTCTTTCTCTGTTTGAAACCTGCATCCTGTTAGCTTCAGCTGTTTGGAGCCTCACTTTTCTTCATGTATACATCCTAAAAGGTCATCAACCTTTTTAAGCTCAAGATCTCTGACCTCAACTTGTGTGAAAGGTGAGATCTACCTATAGAAGCATTGAGAAAAAAAGGACAGCACATAATGTATTTCCTATTGAGCCTTATTGTATGAATTACAATGAATTATTTGTATAACCTTCAAACTGAAAGCCTTGAAAAAAATGAACTAAAACACAAAAAAGAAAGGCATGTGGCTTATACCCCTTGTAGTGGCTTGCTTTCGCCAAACGAAACAAACACCTATAAGCCACTGAGGGGCTGCTTTACCGGGACTCAGTTGACGCGTCCTCCTCGTCAGCATGACTGAATGAAGTCCGCTCGTGCATTGACATCAACGGGTTTGTTAGACTCACAATATACGCACGGCCGATCAATCCACACTTGCATCTAATCGAACTTGTAGAATTACAGGCTTACGTCTATTGTAGACAATATGATGACAAAACGGAACACGACGCAACAAGACGGTCAAAAACTGTTTGCTACCCGGTAGGCAGCTCACCTGCCACTGATTGGGTCTTCTTCCCTATATGCTTTCTAACACCTGGTTTGACACACCCACCACCTAGTGTCCACACAAGTGCATCAAACACACAAACAGTCCACACATAATATTGACACACATAAGGCTCTAACACCCCTTTTAATAATAATTGTATTTGTTCATACCACAAAATTAAATGAATAAACACTTGTAGTGGACAGATCATATTTAAGTGTAATGAGCTGTTTTGTTTACCTGATGAAACTTCAAACTTTACCTTGCACTTTTTTAGAAAGTTAAACTGTAATGTACACTTATTGAATTATCAGTCAGTTCAATTCAGTTACCTGCAGTTAGACCAAGTTACATGTTGCATCTAAAGCAGCATCACTTTACACTTAACAACACCATATAGCAGGCAAACAAGTTAGTGAGATGTCTGTGATTGAATGCTGTCTGTGAGTGGTAGTAAAGTAGTATGCACTCACTCTTAGTGCACATGCAGTGAGGAGAGGATATCTCTCTTTGCTGACAAGTCCCCAAAAGTCACTGTCCCTTGATCTGGCTTTCAGCTCAATGTCATTTTGCACATCAACCATCTCCATATCAACACCACTTGGCAAAACAAATACTTGCTGGAATCTGGTTGCTATCTGCTCAATATCAATAGGCAGAAACGGGTTTGACACAAAAGCAGCAACATCTTCCATGACGGTTAACCCCCCAAAACGCAGAGTAAACTCCGCTGCCACTTTGTCCAGACAGGCTTAGTACTGCTGCGGGTGAAAAGCATCCTTGTTTACAATGGTTTGTGACATTTTTTCCAGGTCAGAGAAGTGGGTCAGCCTCCCGTTCTGTAGGTGTGTGGTCCAAACACCCAGCTTGGCCTCGAATGCATTCACTGCTCTGATCATGTGGGGCAGGTCTTGGTCTTTTCCCTGCAGCTTGTGATTGAGTGCATTCAGTTTTGCTGTCGGGTTGAACAAAAACCCCAGATCTAGTAGCCACGCTTCATCAGACAGTTCCTCATGCTCCTCGTTCTGTGTTGACAAAAAAATCTTTATCTCAGGCAGCAAGTCAACAAATCGCTGCAGCACTTTGCTGCGACTCAACCACCGTACATCAGCGTGGAGAAGTAGGTCTCCGTACGCGGCATAAAAGCTCATCCAATAACGTCGAGTTTATCAGCTTGACCACGAGTGTCATTACATGGGACAAGTCCAAGACTTTGCCAACCAAAGCCTGCTGATGGATAACACAGTGATAATCCATGAAATGTGGAAAGTCTGGGTCGCTGCGACACAACAATTACATTGAAAGTATACTGTGTGTCTCCTAAAGAGAGGAGAGAGAAGAACGGTCTCGCAATCCTAAAAGCAGTTTATCAGGCATTCTAGGCTATTACGTAATTATTTTTTCATTATCTTTAAGAGCTACAGGGAAAGCCTCAAAGATCTACCTGTCGATCAAGATCGACGGGTTGGCGACCCCTGTCCTAAACCATTCTCTGCTCTCTGCAGGTTTGAAGATATTAGATTTCAATCTGAATCATTTCTTTCTGTCATTTCATCATTTCTTCTTCATACAGGTTGTGGAGCTGCAGTTTGTCAGCGATCAGCTGTGCTTCTCTGGCCTCATCTCTGAAGTCCAACCCCTCCCACCTGAGAGAGCTGGACCTGAGTAACAACAATCTGCAGGATTCAGGAGTGAAGGAGCTGTGTAATTTTCTGCAGAGTCCAAACTGCAGACTGGAGACTCTGAAGTAAGACACCTTTCCTTTGTTTAATCTCTCTGCTGAGATGTTTCTGATGTGATTGTTCTGGTGACACTGAACTGCAGAACCATGGCTGATCTCTAACTGATCCACACTGAGGGTCTTCAAGCTGAAGTCTGGTTCCTCTCAGAGGTTTTTGTTGGTTGAGGAGCAGAACGATGATGAGCTACAGATTGAAAACCTTGAAGCTCTTGAGAGGAACTTTGCTTTGTGTTGATTTTGGCGACACCTGTGGACAAAGTGGTCTGTCTTATCTCTTTGCTGGTTTTGGTCTGAATATGTGTAAGTGCTTTTTGTAAACACAGTCTCATCCTGTTATCTTTGAGTGGTCTAAAGTATCAGTGCCTGTGAATTAGGGCATGTACAGGACAGGATCAGCAAAGATCTGAAGAGAAGTGAAAAGTGGTCTCCATGGCTTTAAAGTGAGTTCTTTACATTTCAAACACAAACTTCCTGTTAGACGGAGACAATGATGACACACAGTTTAAACACTTTAATGCAGGATGGAGGGATTCTACTGAATGTCATATATTCTGCTTCAGATTGTAAAATTCCCCTTTATGCTGACGACACAGTTTTGTATTGTAATGCTGCTAATGCTCAGTCTGCTGTGCGTTCTGTCCAATGCTGCTTAGATAGATAGATAGATAGATAGATAGATAGATAGATAGATAGATAGATAGATAGATAGATAGATAGATAGATAGTAACTTTATGAATCCTGTGGGATGGTTCCCTTCTCTGAATCAGAAGTTATACTCACCAGACATAGGTTAGTCTTACATGCAGAGAAAACCAAGTTCATGATCTCTTCCAGGTCCACACATATTGATCTGAAAACTCCAGATCACCAATATAGAAAGGGTGAAGGTTTATTAATATCTGGGTATCTGGATGATGAGAAAGTTCCTTTTAAAGTCAGATTTTAAATGTGTCCAGTAAACTTGGACTAAAGATTGTCTTTTTCTACTGGATCGAATCCTGCTTTCCTTTGCACTGTAGGAAAACCCTGGTGGAGGGAAGTTTTGGATCAGAGCTAGACTCTGGAGATGTTTTGTACAGGCATGCTTCAGCCTCCACCTTAAAACCACTTGATGCAGTTTTTCACTCTGCACTGAGATTTATTACGCTGATCATTACAGCACTCATCACTGCATCCTTTACAAACAGGTGGGATGGTCCTCTCTGACTGAAAGGTGTGATTTGAACTCATACCTGTTTATTATAAAGCTCTTATTGGGATACTACCCTCATATATATCATCCATGCTGGTTATGTCCTCTGCAGCACATCACACCAGATCTACTAATGGGCTCACTCTCCAGGTTCCCAGAGTTCATTCAGAGCTTGGAAGATCTGCATTTGGCTTTATTGGACCATTTGCCTGTACTCACTGCAAAGCTCTTTAAAGTGAACACACTGCTTTCTTTGAGTCATTTTAAATCCTTAGTTGTAAACATTTGAACCTCTGACTGTACCTCTTTTAACTGACTTTGTTTTAACATGACTTTTTTAATTGTTGTCTGTTTTCATTTGATCATCATTCTTTGAAGGTTTGATCTTTTATTTGCTTATCATGCATTTGAATGTTTCTTGTATTTGCTCGACGTTGTTGTAAACGAGAGCTTTGCTTTCAATGATTTTCCAGTTTAGATCAAGACAATTCATTTCAACCTGAAATGCTGACTTTGTGTGTCTGTCTCATTGAATGACAGTGAAAGATGTTGTAGATATGATGAAGATAGGTTTCTTCAGTTCCTCCAAACTCATCCTGATATATTCTGAATCTTTGGGACTTTTGGATCTGGAGTCAAATCTAAAGTCTGTTGAAGAGTTTTCATTTGAGTTTGACTTGTTGGTGTATTTGGAGTCACAGGTGGGACTGGTGGAGTTTAACAGGTGAAGTCATGAACATCTTTAGTCTTTTTTAATCTTCATCAAACTTTATAGAAGAAGCATTTATTTATTGATATTTATTTTGTATTTTGGTTGAGTTCACTTCAACAGTCATTTCTACATTTCTGCTGTATCTGTTGTTACACAGTTTCACTAAATATAATATCATTATAAACCAAACACAGAAGATATACCTTCAAATAAATCAACACATGAGAGTAAATAATAAAAGAATATATAAATAAATAAAAAGAAGAAGGAAGAAAATGAAATGAGGGAGGAGAAATAAAGGCCTTTTATTTATGCGACATGAACTATATTTCAGAAACCTTCTCAGACCACAGACTGAGGGACGGGGGTCAGCTCTGAACCACTTCATAGTGGCACATATGACCGCTGATGCCTCTTCCATCTGTTCCCTGTGGGGTTACACCCAACAATGCCCCCCTGGGATCCTTCAGGAAGTTTTGGTCTAACACTTGTTTAAGAGTCTTAAAAACGCCATCCCATAATGTCCTTATGTTGGGGCAGGTCCAGAATCTGTGTGTATGGTTGCCCAGCGAGCACAGTTTCTCCATCACCTTATTGAGTGAGTTGGGCTCATTGTGGTCCCTGTCTCTGTAGTCCTGAAGAATCTTGTTCTAACCCTCCTCTTAAATTCCCTCCATACATTTGAATTGGTGCCTCGATGAACCTGGGAGCATCTTTCCTCCCATGAGTCCTGTGGTCTGTCTCTATTCATCTGGGTAGAAGCAGCGTGTTGTCTGTGTTCTTTGTTCTGAATAGGAGGTGAAGTCAGTGCGTCTTTATTGAAGCAGCAGTATGTTGTCATTGATGTTGATCTAAACTCTGTTTCACTCTTTCTCTGTTTGAAACCTGCATCCTGTTAGCTTCAGCTGTTTGGAGCCTCACTTTTCTTCATGTATACATCCTAAACCATTCTCTGCTCTCTGCAGGTTTGAATATATTAGATTTCAAGCTGGATCATTTCTTTCTGTCATTTCATCATTTCTTCTTCATACAGGTTGAAGAGCTGCAGTTTGTCAGCGATCAGCTGTTCTTCTCTGGCCTCAGCTCTGAAGTCCAACCCCTCCCACCTGAGAGAGCTGGACCTGAGTAACAACAATCTGCAGGATTCAGGAGTGAAGCAGCTGTGTGATTTTCTGCAGAGTCCAAACTGCAGACTGGAGACTCTGAAGTAAGACACCTTTCCTTTGTTTAATTTCTCTGCTGAGATGTTTCTGATGTGATTGTTCTGGTGACACTAAACTGCAGAACCATGGCTGATCTCTAACTGATCCACACTGAGGGTCTTCAGGCTGAAGTCTGGAGACCCAACACCAAGACAGGATAAGACTCAGTCTGACCCCACCTTAAACCACCATGAGCATTGCACCTCACAGTATTTAGCTAGTTACAGCGCAGAGGAAGAACTTCTTTTAACAGACAGAAACCTCAAACAGAACCAGACTCATGTTAGACAGCCATCTGCCTCGACTGGGTTGGGTCTGGAAAGAGGGATAGAGGAGAATAAGAGAGAGAGGGAGCGATGATACTGATGAGATGAGTAGTAGTAGCTGTTGCCGCTGGAGTCCAGCACGTCCGTATCAGCTGGAGTCTGGAACGTCCACAGCAGGAGGACGTCTACGGCAGCTCAGAAGAACCTACGAGACAAGGGAGCTCAGGGACTCCAGAAAGGTCTATGGTTATCCAGCTCTTTAAGATATGAAGGTGTCTGGTCATTAAGGGCTTTGTAGGTCAGAAGAAGGATTTTAAATTCTAGTCTAGATTTTATGGGGAGTCAGTGTAGAGAAGCTAACACTGGAGAGATGTGCTCTCTCTTCCTGGTTCTGGTCAGTACTCGAGCTGCAGCGTTTTAAACTTTCTGAAGAGTCTTTAGAGGCTTATTGGGGCAGCCTGATCAAATAGAATTACAATAATCTAACCTGGAAGTAAATCTAACCTGGGGGGAAGGGGGTGAGATAGGATCCCAGTGTGTGTCAGTGCGCCAGTTCCCCCGGCAGTCTAGGCCTATGCTACATGCATGTTCCTCTGTTACGCACATGCATGTTCCTCTGTTACACACATGCATGTTCCTCTGTTACGCACAGGCATGTTCCTCTGTTACACACATGCATGTTCCTCTGTTACACACATGCATGTTCCTCTGTTACGCACATGCATGTTCCTCTGTTACACACATGCATGTTCCTCTGTTACACACATGCATGTTCCTCTGTTACACACATGCATGTTCCTCTGTTACGCACATGCATGTTCCTCTGTTACGCACATGCATGTTCCTCTGTTACACACATGCATGTTCCTCTGTTACACACATGCATGTTCCTCTGTTACACACATGCATGTTCCTCTGTTACATACATGCATGTTCCTCTGTTACGCACATGCATGTTCCTCTGTTACGCACATGCATGTTCCTCTGTTACACACATGCATGTTCCTCTGTTACACACATGCATGTTCCTCTGTTACACACATGCATGTTCCTCTGTTACATACATGCATGTTCCTCTGTTACGCACATGCATGTTCCTCTGTTACGCACATGCATATATATTCTGCCTCCCTCCTGCCTTGAAAACCCCTGTTTTTAAAGTCCACCTTTTGTTTAGCCATTTTTGGGGGAGAGTGATAGCTGAAAGTTGACTGCAGGTGACTAGCTTCATGAGGCTGATGATGAGCTGAGTGGGGTAACGGCCCTCGATTGATGTGCAGTGCATTATGGGACTTGTAGTTTTAGTGGTTCATGCAAAATACCGTCGGGCCAGCTCTAAAACTAATTTGATATTATCCTGGGGGCCAAAGATAATTCCACCGCAGACCGGATTTGGCTTGAGGGCCTTACGTTTGACACATATAGTCTAGAATTTGAGTGCTAGATTTCACTAAATATTCCCATTTCTACACACTGTACCTTTAAACCTCTCTCTGCTCTCTACAGATTGAACACATTGGATTTCAAGCTGGATCATTTCTTTCTAAATTGTCTTTATTTCTTCTTTATTCAGGTTGAGTGCCTGCAGTTTGACAAAGACGAGCTGTGCTTCTCTGGCCTCAACTCTGAAGTCCAACCTCTCCCATCTGAGAGAGCTGGACCTGAGATACAACCAGCTGCAGGATTCATACGTGGAGCTGCTGCGTGATCTTCAGAAGAGTCCAAACTACAGACTGGAGACTCTGAGGTCAGTATAGAGTTGGAGTTAGTCCGTGCTAGTCTCTCCAGTGTTCCTCTAAACACAGTATCACAGCAGAACTTCAGGACATCCTACAAACCTTCAACCCTCCCAGAGGTTTCTCTCCTCAGTGAAGATGTGAGATCATAAATCATCAAGTGTCAAAGTGGAAAGTGATGATGCCTCTCCTACATTTCATCTCAGATGTAGAGATGGGGGGACCTGAACCTGATCCTCTTTGTACAGCAGGCTGATCACTTTAATACAGGGACCTGAACCTGATCCTCTTTGTACAGCAGGCTGATCACTTTAATACAGGGACCTGAACCTGATCCTCTTTGTACAGCAGGCTGATCACTTTAATACAGGGACCTGAACCTGATCCTCTTTGTACAGCAGGCTGATCACTTTAATACAGGGACCTGAACCTGATCCTCTTTGTACAGCAGGCTGATCACTTTAATACAGGGACCTGAACCTGATCCTCTTTGTACAGCAGGCTGATCACTTTAATACAGGGACCTGAACCTGATCCTCTTTGTACAGCAGGCTGATCACTTTAATACAGGGACCTGAACCTGATCCTCTTTGTACAGCAGGCTGATCACTTTAATACAGGGACCTGAACCTGATCCTCTTTGTATAGCAGGCTGATCACTTCAATACAGGGACCTGAACCTGATCCTCTTTGTACAGCAGGCTGATCACTTTAATACAGGGACCTGAACCTGATCCTCTTTGTACAGCAGGCTGATCACTTTAATACAGGGACCTGAACCTGATCCTCTTTGTACAGCAGGCTGATCACTTTAATACAGGGACCTGAACCTGATCCTCTTTGTATAGCAGGCTGATCACTTCAATACAGGGACCTGAACCTGATCCTCTTTTTACAGCAGGCTGATCACTTTAATACAGGGACCTGAACCTGATCCTCTTTGTACAGCAGGCTGATCACTTTAATACAGGGACCTGAACCTGATCCTCTTTGTACAGCAGGCTGATCACTTTAATACAGGGACCTGAACCTGATCCTCTTTGTATAGCAGGCTGATCACTTCAATACAGGGACCTGAACCTGATCCTCTTTTTACAGCAGGCTGATCACTTTAATACAGGGACCTGAACCTGATCCTCTTTGTACAGCAGGCTGATCACTTTAATACAGGGACCTAAACCTGATCCTCTTTGTACAGCAGGCTGATCACTTTAATACAGGGACCTGAACCTGATCCTCTTTGTACAGCAGGCTGATCACTTTAGCTTTAATGCATCAGGTGAGAACCAGAGCTTCATCCACTACATTGGTCGGGCGTGGCTCTCTTGACAGAGCAGAAAGATACTGCACCATGGACTACCCAAAACCTGGTCTGCAGTCAGGGGTGCAGTATTAGTCTGCTGTTTAAAGGGTCCATTAGTCTGATGCACAAACAGACACAGGTTCACATTCTGCTCACACAGAGCTCGTAACACACAGGGAGGATTTAAACACCTGTGACTCAGTGATGTTCAGCCAGGTGAGAAGCCAAAAGGCAAACAACATAAGAAAGTCCTGCTTTCATATTTAAACACAGAACACAGTGACAGCAGTCAACACCACATGATGCCTTCAAGGACTCTGTCTGTCCCCTCAAGCTGCAAGAGTCCAATATATGAACCTGAGAGCTGAAAGGAAGCTTCTTTACAACATCCCTCCACCTCTGGACTGAGCAGGACTGAAGTCTCTGCTGGTCTTTCGACTGGAGGATCTGCATCACAGCTGATGAAGTGAGTCTCAGAGTGTAAACACTGTTTGTCTGTTTTCTATCATCAGATGGAAGAACTAAGAGTCAGATGATCAGAGAGAGGATGGTCTTCCTCCTGCTGGTCAGAGAGGTGGAAACAGCAGCAGCTTGGATGTGGTGAGTCTCTGACTGAGCCGTGTTCCTGACAGACTGACGGACCAATCGCAACAGGTGGAGGTGACTCTCAGTGCTGCGGTCTGAAGACCAGCTCCACTCTCAGACTCAGGACCTGGACCTCAGATATCTTCTTCCACTGACTCTGAACTGAAATGACCTCCACAGGTTTGTTTTGTGGAGAACAACAAGAAAAATGAACACACTGATTGAATCTGTAGTTTTGTTCGTGCTGCAGCGCCACCCTGTGGGGATTTAGAGTAGTGCAGTGGATTTATCAGCTCATGTTCCTCCAGTAGAAGTAGACCCCCCCCCCCCTCTTTTAACACTCCGAACCATAAGTGATGACACAGGAAGAGCTGTCTTCCTGTCCAGATCCCCTTCTCCTGGTGTTTAACTTTTTCCACATCGCCAGGAGAAAGGACGATAAAAATGTAATACAATGAATATTTAACAATGTTGGTTAGCTGTTTTATGTGTTTTAAACTGTTTGTAACAGAAAGATGCACCTCGACATAGAAGCATACTCAGAGACACTCACACACACACACACACACAGACCTTCTTACCTCTCTGCCAAATCAAGTCGTAAATACCTTTCTTTCCAGATCTCACTCTAAGGGACAAGTTTTAGACATTTCCAAAATGTATATTAACTCATGATTTTATCATTCTGAAGCTAGGATAAAAACTTTAATGTTGAGACTTTGATAAGAATATTGAAATTCCCAGAGTTCTATGATGTATAATGACAAAGTTATGAAACATGTTTTAATTGTGTTTTCTTCCTTGTGGTCAACACCGCCATCTAGAGGAGAAGACGTGGTAGATGTTGTATTGTGTAAACCCTGTGTTATAAGTTATGTTGGTTATTTTAACTTCTCACAAGTTATGAAATCTGCATCCTAAGATAATGATAATCATTAATGAGAACTCATCTTTGACGTTTAAGGTACGATGTATTTTCCCTGTGTAACCCAGGCAAGAAAAAGATAATAAAAGAGGTGATAAAGCTGTAAAACTGTATTTTTGATTTTCATGAAGATTGACCAATCAGTGTCATTCATTGTCTAGCTGATGGTGAACTCCCAGCGTTCCTCATTCTTCTGTCATTGTTGCCGTCCGCCATTTTTGCTGTTCATGGTAGGAAGTTGTTCTGGCTAACCAAGCCTCAGTGGAAGCTAAAACCAGCCGTACGGCTACAGTCACGACAGTTATTCTTACCAAGGGAATATATTGATTCATTCTGATCAATGGTGAGTAAAGAAATGTCTGCTAGCTGTTGTTAGAAAGTTAAGAGTAGAGGTCCGCTAGCCGCGAATTACCGCTAGCCGTGATGCTAACGGTTATAATGGGAAATCCCATTGACCCTTGCTAACAGTGTTAGCATGTGGCGTGCAGGAGAATTCCTTCACTGTTAATGAGTCTGAATGACGATATTATTTGAGCAATGTACCTGTGTTCACCTCAGCTAAGATTTAGTATGTATTTAAGTTAAGGAACAGTAGTTATATGTCACTTTTGATAAGTTTTCTTTATGTTTGAATCCATTTTGTTCTCCTGCTGTGGAGTTAGTTCCCGCTGTGGAGGTTGCTCTTCCACATAGAGCATCCTTGTTTCACAGTGGAGTTTTTGGAGAGAGGTATCACAATGTGCCTTATAAAGTGTAACAGTACAGTTATTAGAGTTGCTTGTAACTTTAAAACAAGGTAATTTCTGTTATGAATACAGATACTGTTACGTAGTTATGAGTATTTAGATTGAGTTACAATGTATTTGAATTAAGAATGTATGATTTTAATGATAATTAAACCATAGGTTACACTGGTACTTGGTGCATGCTGAGTACTAGGAGTTAGGTGTAGCCTGTGTTGGACTGATGTGTGGATGTAATTTTCTTTGTATGGATGTGTGACCTGTCTATAGGTCAGGTTTTGGTAAAGGGACGGAGTACTGAGGAGATTCGGCACCCCGAGTTCATCCATCGAACAAGGATCATCCACAGAAGAAAGAATTTCCAGTTAACTGGATGGCGAGCCAACCTACAGAACTCTGAAAGGAGATTGCAAAGACTACCTCATCTAAGAGCGATTTCCTTCGGTGCTTCTCTTGGTGCGGTAGGACAGATATCAAAACACACACTCACCTGGATTGGGCCCCAACGATCGATCCAACGACTTAACAAAAAGACTAAAACAAACTGACACGACTGGACTCAAAACACTTTGAAAGGGGGGAAATTATTTTACGCGCGCACTTTATTTTTCTTTTGTTATTGTCATTTCTAAATTGTACTCTGTTAACTTGACACTGCAGTTATTGTGTTAATACACGCATTGTCAAAAAGCCATCTTTGTGTTGTGCCTCTTTACTAATAATCAGGCCCTGGGCTCCAGGCGTCCCTAGACTTCTGATATTGGTCCACCTTTAATATTTTGTTGAAATTGTTCAACGTAACCAAGAATAGGGGAAGGGTTACACCTGTGTCATAGATTACTTTGAATTGTTTGATTATGAAGAATTGTGCTTACTTTCACTTATCTTTTAAATCCATGACGTGCTTTAATTGAAGAGTATGCATTGGTGATAGCTGTAGTGATATGTTTATATTAACGCGATATTTCCAGAGAAGTTTGCGCGGTAATTATAATACAGATCCTTTATTCAGAGGGTGTTTAAAGTTGAAATCCAAAGGAGGAGGCCTATAAAAGTCTTCTGCTCTCCTTCCCCCTTCTCTTACGCTTCTCTTCTGCTGACCCTTACTCTTCCTGGACGCTCCTGCGTCTCTCCTTTTGGGAGCGCCTCTGTCAGGCCCCCCGCTTCTTTTAGGCCTCTCCTAATACTGTAGGTCTTTTCATTTTCTTTTGTCCCTCGTGGCAATTCTAATTTTCTAGAAACTTTGTCCCGCTGTGAAACCAAACTCAGCGTTGATAAATTTTACTGCAACCAAAGTAACTTCTTTAAGTTTATCTTTTATTCAACTAAAGTCTATTTTTAGTTTTAAGAACGTTTTTATTATTTTCAATCTTTTACACTAAAGTCACGCACAGCAAAGCAAAGCTTACCTTTTGTTAAAGACATTATTCTTAGTCTACAAGACTTCTTTTTATATTTTTGACCACGAGTCATCACTCCCACATCTGGAGCAGCAGTCTGTGGACGAGACCACGTGACCACGCAACAGAACCAAGACGGGTACTCTGGGCCAGCCGATTCAAACCTCGTCTTCATGGCGCCATCTTTCGGATCTTCAGATGAAAATCCGACAGACATGAAGACAACACGCCAAGAAACTGGAGCAAACTCCTCTGGACCCATCAGAGACTCGCTGACGGTTCTGGATGACAGTAAGACTGTTCCTGAATTTCTGTGGTCGAAGTTGATTTAGGCTTCATTCTGAAAGTCCCATAGTTTGACTATATTTCCAAATCAGAGATTTAAATTAATGTCTGAAACTCCATTTTAAACAACTAAACCAAATCACTATCACCAAATCATATAGTAGTGTACTACTAGCTATCCTTGCTTAAAGGTATCTTTGTCTGTTTATCCATATGTCTGTTATTCATCTATGTTCATTATCTGCCAGAATCATAATCTATTCATCATTCTATTTACATTAAACTTCATATATTATAAAGGACTTTGTCTGTATATTCATTTCGAAGCAGGGTGGGCCAATGTGTTTGTAAAGAATTCATAACTTCAGATTTAAATTGTACCAGACTGATTTCTATTTGGTCAATCATTAGTGTTCAATTTTCATAATTAATCACTGTGATTAATCCTCAGGTTTCGATCCTGAGTGGTGCCCCATTGATTTATATGAGGAAAATTATATGAAATATGAATTTCATTAAAACATTTTTTTATTCAATTATTTATTTTGAAATATTAATTTCATATTTTAATATCTGAATTACCCATACACACCGCTACATATTAATAGATGAACAAAGTGAAACATGTCAAAAAGAACAAAGTGTGGATCCAGTGAAGGCTTTGTTCTTTTTCAAATGAAGACTCAGCACAGAATGAAGTCTGGATTTTGGTGTAAAGTCAGCGTCTTAATATTTGATGGTGTGTCTGAAAGAATCAGCTGAATAACAGACTCTAACGTTGATATTCATGAAGCATGTCTTTCAAACAGAGCTCACAGAGGAACACTCTCTGCTCTCCTCCTGGAGAATGAAGCAGTCTTTGGAAAGTTGATCCCAGCTTTCTGAGTCACTCTGCAGTTTTTATGATCCCATGGTTTCAGACAGATGTAGAGACCAACCTGCAGCACTGCTTTCTGCCAGCAGGTGTCACTGTTTCCAGTGTTTTACAGACTGCTGGGTCTGAATGGATTCATTATCCGTCTGCAGAAAACAATAAATGCTAAATCTATCTGTGTTTATGTTTCATGTTCAGATGTGTTTGTTTTCACAGCTTCTTTGGATTGTTCCTCTTTTTTCAAAATAACCTCCTCCTGGATTAAAGGGACCACAGTCTCTTCACCATCTACTTCATTGGGCTTCTGTAGTCCAGGACAGTCTGAAGAGACTTGAAGGGGACTTGAGTCTATCTGTTGTATTCATATGACATCTCTCCTTTACTCCATTAAAGAGGCGCTTTAACTCCACCAGATTGATTCAATAGATGATCCACATTTCCTCTGAGATCTCTTTGACTCTTTGAAAATGTTTGTGTTTCTGCTCTCAGACAGAAGAATTGATCTGTGCTGATGTGAATGTGTGTGTCTCTTGATAACTGAGGACAATAATGTATCTCTAATCAATATTTGAAGTGATTGACTGATCTCATTAGAATCAGTGTTAAAGTTTCACTCCTTCAAACAGTCTCTAACATCAGGGCAGAGGTCCTCATGTTACGTTCACACCAAACACAAATTTCTCGTGTCGCGCAAACGAATCCCATGGAAAGTCAATGTGTAGACGCGAATTCGCGCTGGGCAACGCCTTTGAAGCGACACGCGACTAGATTGATGTGAATTTCACCTCTATCGCGTCTTCGAGCGAGTTCAAAATATTCAACTACAGCGACAAATCCGCGTGACGCTGTGGCGCGATGGCCAACCAGCATTGGGAGGAGAAGCTGACGAGGATTACGTCAGAAAGAGGGACTGGACTTCTTTCCAAAGTCTGCTTGTCAACTCTGTTTGTAGACGTGCAGGACTGGAGCCATGGAGCAGATCAACTTTATGAAAGTCATTAAAATGCTGGAATATCTGGTAAGTTCTGCTGATTTGTGTGTGCTACTTACTTCTAGAGATGGATTTTACTATTGTGAGTTAGCTAATGTAACCACAGTTTGCACAATGGGCTCTGGCTAACGGTGTATTCATCGGCTTACTAGCAGTCATTTACTGTATGTTTTACCAGAGGAATCACGCCGAATGAAAGGGGAAAGTCTCTGGGACACGTACACGAGGGAGAGAGGGAGATCGAGCCAGAGGAAGAGTCTGCAGCTGGTTGGATAAATAACGTGACGCCCGTCTCTTCCTCATCCCTCCATAAACAGAGAGAGGCAAGCGGTGAAGCCAGGAGAGACGAAGGCTGCCGATGACAGACCAGGACCAGGGGAAGAACGGATCCCAGGGGACAGAGCAGGACCAGGGGAAGAACGGATCCCAGGGGACAGAGCAGGACCAGGGGAAGAACGGATCCCAGGGGACAGAGCAGGAAGAATGGAGGACCAGAGAACAGATACAGAAAGAGGGGAGGCATCTGGAACCTCACAGTCTCTCACAGGTAAGTTTACAGGTGAGGAGTCAAACTTAAAAGCTGCAAACTGGAGTAGAAAATCTTTGTTTTTATGAATGGATAGCTCATTGTTTTTCACATTTCTTCATGACAGGACCAAGCCTACACTACTGTCTATGACTGCATGATAAATGAACTTGAATTAAAGGAACAGTCAAATAAGAACATGTCCACATCTTCATGCTTACATTCTTTAAAGAGTCATTGCATCAATGTGCTCCCTGGGATAAATCAGTATTTCTGATAAAGTCTGGGATGACTTTGTATATAAGAGCATGCTGAAGGCACTGTTAAAACACAAATGCTGGATGATATCATGGCTGTATGATGAAGTACTGGGGGTAACATGTACTATTTTGAGTGCTGTAAACAGCTGGAATTAGCTGGAATCATCTCACACCAGTTTTTGAATGTCCAGGCATGACATTTAGCTTCTGATGATGCTGCAGAACAAGAGCCTGTGTGTTTATCATAATGACCAGTTGTGTACTTATTTCTTTTATGTTGAGTAATTTTAATATTTTAACTGAATTAATTCTACTACTTTTGATTTTGTGTAATAAAGTGGTTTCACACCATGTTCCTTTTTTTCAGGGTGAAAGATGACAAGGAAACCCACCAGAGAGGAGAGTGATGCTGCCTCTGCAAGCTTTGAGGAGGCCTCATCTGCCAGCCACCTAGCTTTTTGTCAGACACCCTGGTCCTCCCATGCAAAGGCTGCTGCCCCACCCAAAGGAATGTTATATTCCAAATCATTAACTAATGTATAATCCGGCAATGTGTTACTTAATGTGGAAACATTCGAACAAGGTAACTGGGGCAACAGTCTTTGTAGGGACTGAGTCAGGTTTCCCATCATCTATTTTTTATCTTTCCCCCAAACACAGACACATCTCTTATCCTCATCATTCCACTTGTGTTGGTCAACAGTTCAAAAGGTGTCTTTGTTTTTATAAAGTCTGCAAAATAAAGGCACTGAATTTTGTTCAAAATAACTTGCATATTGTTTTTTCCCACCAAAAAAAAAAAAGGTTGACTGCATCTGCATAATCTAGCAGATCTAAGATGAGTCTTATGTTACAGCTAATGTGTCTGTTTCTCAGAAACAAAAAGAGAATGGAGTCCAGACCTATTTTAAGTCTATTTGTATAAGTTAAATCCAGAATCTTTAATCAGTGGTTAAAAGGGTAATAGGACGCCAGTTTTCTATTAATAACGTGTTATGGATTGTCACCAGGACTGGACCCAAAAGCAGAACTCAGGCAAAGATGGATGTGAAAATACAAGTCTTTTATTTGGAGTTCACCCTGTGGTAATGGCGCCGTGAGTACAGAGCGGAGCAGTCCCTCTCTCCAGTGTACTCACACAGAGGGTAACTGGAGCTCAGGCAAAGGCAGGCAGGTTCAGCAGCAGACAGGGAAGCAATCGGCACGAGAGCGGGAAGCATGCACGGCAATCTCTGAAGCAAGATGGAAACACACAAGGACGTCAGCTAAACACACACAAAGACAAGCAAAACATAAATTCTTGAGGAGCCACAGACTCAGAATACCACTGAAAACTGAAGTACAATCTGGCGATGAGTAGGAGGAAATCCAGAGGCTTTATAGTAGAGGGTTGATTAGTGAATGGGCTTCACCTGGTGCTGCCTGTTGATTGGAAACCCCGCCCACATTCACCCACAAGAAACAAACAAGGGGAAGAGACACAGGAGGAGGAGTAACAGACAGGGAAATGACAAAACACACACACAAAGAGGGAGAGGGGAGGGCTGCCATGATGAGGATCATGACATAACGGGTCTTTCTCAGGTTTTGGTAAGAAAGCTAGAATTCATTGCTTCATTGTAGTTGCCATCTCTCCTTGCTCTATGCATTCCTTATACATACAAAGCAAAGGTCTTTGAATAAGTTCCCAAAGTGCATATAGAATTCAACAGACAGACCATTAACACCTGGTGCTTTGCCTTTCTTAAGTCTGAGGTCTTCGTCTACAGAAGGTATGTATGGGTGAATCTTTTCCAGGAATCGTTCACAGTCATCAGCCTTTAACTCTGATTCATATAGTCTAACAGAAAAATTAGTTACAAACTCAGAGATGACCTGAGGGTCTTCAGAAGGGACGCCATCAACACAAAGAGTAGTTCAAGCTGTCCTCTTAAAGTTCCTTTTCTCTAAAGCAAAGAAGTCGTTTGTGCTTCTTTCACCTTCTTCTAACCATTTGGCTCTGGATCTAATGAAGGCACCTTTCACCTGTTCAAGAAACATTTGATCCAGCTGTAGCTGCAGGTCCTTAATAGAATTTCTTCTTCCCAATTAAGATGATCTTTCCTCATAAGAAGGTCGAGTTCATGCATTAAAGTTGCTTCTTTTACTCTTTTTCATTTTTCAATTCTTTACTTCTCTTGAGGTTAACACTTCTGACCCTGTATTTGAAAAATTCCCAGTTTTACTTATAATAATTCACTGGACTTTTTTCAAGGAGTTCCTCTATAAGAATCTTAACAGAGTCATTAAAGCACTCGTCTTTTAATCACTCCACCCTCACTGCAGCACACTGCTCATTACCGCATGACATCACTCACTCACAGCCAATCACATGCTGGGGAAGCTCCTCCCACATGACAACAGGCTGCAGCACACTGAACAGAACATGAGTCAGCGATATTTAACGTGTGACTTTGGGGCCTTCTCTACAGAGTGACAGGATGGGTTCAGTTGAACATTTTGGTTGTACCATGTCCAATGACAGTAAAGATATATTCTTCTTCTAAATAAATACAAATATTGTTTAATATAACATGATAGAATAATATGGTCATAATAATGAGGTCTAATATCATCTGCATGTTGTCACAGAGCTCTGTGTTTACCTGTTTACACCTTCACTGAAGAACACCTACTCTCTGTTTATCTGTCCTGAAGCATCACGGATCACTTTACCCACAATGCATCATTATGACATTATTGATTCATTCAAGGACAAATAGAAATCATGCACCTCTTTTCAAAGCCTGTGCTGGTTAATGATGAGCCTGATATGAAACTTTATTAACCTGACAGGAAATATAACAAGTGTTTTTACTAACAGACAAACTTTACTGTCAGACTTCTCTTCATGAAGAGAACCAAGAGAACCAACAGGAACATCAACAGGAGAAAGAACAGAGCAGGAATATTGACCTTCTATCTATGACATTAGAGATTATGACACTATTACTTTATACACTGAATCTGAGCAGATAGAAAACTCTGCAGCGTCCAATCAGGGAGTGATATTCCATAAGGGGGCGTGTCTGTGAAGGCTGTTCTCCTGTTTCCTCTCTCATCGCTCATCCAATTAGTCTCCTCCGTCCACTCTCCTCGGTCCTCCTGGATCATCAGGACTCAGCTGATTCTCCGTCAACACATCCACCTTTCAGAGATCATTACCTCCACCTGATGAGAGAAGAAGACGGACAACAGAAGTCATGAATCAGTGTTTACAGAGAGTCCCTTCATCAGCTGTCAGGCGAGCTGAGGAGAAGGAGGCAAGGACAACGTGCTGGTATTGAGGTTCAAGCTAAGAAAAGACGACATGGACCTGTCCTTCCACCCACCGTTATGGGGAATGTAAGATCTATCTACGATAAGGTGGACAAGCTAACCCAGCACCAGAGGGAATACTGGCAGAGTAGCATCATGCTAACACAGCTAACACCGGACACGAATGCCACACTGGTAGGATTTCACCTGCTGTGGGAAGACGAGATACAGGAGAGCAATACTGAACTAACTGGTGAAGAAGGCCAGCTCAGTCCTGGACCCTGTGGAGGTGGTGGCTGACAGGAGAATTATGGCCAAGCTGTCGTCTTTGATGGACTTTTTTTATATATATATATTCTTGTTGGAATTCTTATCTTTAAACGGAGAGAAGTCAGATGAAATTTGACAGTACTTGTACAATGACAATAAAGCTGATTCTGATTCTGATGCTAAGATATGAATCACTTATCCGTGAAATGTTACTGTCTGTGCTCAGTCACACTTTGCCCTCAAATAGAACACTACAAGCATCAAACAGGAATGAACAAACACAAGACTGCGACCTCTGAGGCTAATTAGCAGGGAAACTTTGAACTTAGTAAAGAAACAGAAAAATAAGAAGACTGATGGTTCAATGGACGCACAAATCCCCTGAGATGGAGTACACACTAACAAGCACCAACACTCTGCAAAGAACTGGGAACTAATGTATCAATTCTCTGTACTCCATGCAGCAGGCCAGCTGGTGTGAGAGCTGTGTCTGGGCGGCTCCTGTCCACTGATTGGCTAATCATTTTCCACTGTCTTAAAGCAACAGGCAGCCTTTTTAACAGACTTTCTTTCTGCTGGTTTATTTGCAGCTTTTCCCACAAATCCAGCGTGAAAACTCGTTAGCTGCTACCAATAACAGTCTCAGATCACTCTACAGTAATCCTGGACTTGCATTTTAGCATGAAACCTAAGGGCTTTAAACATTGGAGTCTTGATTCCCTCTTACTCGCAGATGCTAACTTTTGCAAATATATCTCTGAATCTATTACCTTTTTTTGCAAGACTAACATAAATAATGAGACCTCCCCATCTTTGTTGTGGGATACCATCAAGGCTTATCTAAGGGGCAGAATTATTTCTTTTACATCTCATGCAAACAAAATGCGCAGATCTCGCCGGAAGTTTCTTGAAGACTCTATTGCTGATTTAGATAGCTCTCTTTCGTCCTCGGTTACACCTGACCTGCTTAAAGAAAGAACAGAACTCAACCTCCTTCTTACTACAGAGGCCAAACAACTTTTTCTTTCCTCTCGTGGCCTGATGTATGAACATGGAAATAAAAATGGTCGTCTTCTGGCACATCAGCTGAAGGCTAGAAAAGCATTGAATCAGATTACTCAGATAACTGACCAACTGGGCACAATAACATCAGACCCAGACAAAATAAATGACACCTTTAGATCTTTTTTCTCCAATCTGTACACCTCAGAAACCACCGGCGATGAAACTCAATTTAACAATTTTTTTCAAAAAGTTAAATATGCCTAAAGTCTCACCTGATGACAATCAAAGGCTTACTGCTGCAATCACTCTATCAGAAATTAAAGAAGCAATAAATTCAATGAATAGTGGCACATCTCCAGGCCATGAGGGATACCCAGCAGAGTTTTTTAAACGGTTCTTGGACCAGTTGGCACCTTTGTTGTTGGAAATGTTTAATCACTCTTACAGCCAGGGCACCCTACCACCCACGCTTCAACAAGCCTCCATTTCTTTAATTTTCAAAAAAGTTAAAGACCCATCGTCTTGCGTGTCTTATCGACCAATTTCGCTACTCTCGGTTGATGTGAAAATACTTGCATTTACTTACATTTAGAAGCTGTAATGTCCTCTCTTATCTCTGAGGACCAAACAGGATTTATAACAGGGAGACATTCATTTTCTAATATACGGAGACTCCTCGACGTCATTCACACCCTGCCTTCTCTTTCCAGCCCAGAAGTGGTGATATCCCTTGACGCAGAGAAGGCCTTTGACAGGGTTGAGTGGGCCTGTCTCTTCTTCTCCCTGCAGCAGTTTGGATTTAGCACAGATTTCATTTCGTGGATCCGACTACTTTACTCCTCCCCTTATGCCTCCGTCTGCACAAACGGCCAGCGCTCAGCACCGTTCCCTCTATTCCGAGGTATACGACAAGGTGTCCGCTCTCACCGTTACTATTTGCCCAAGCTATTGAGCCACTATCAGTCGCCTTAAAACAGGAAGGGGGATTTAAGGGCATTAAGAGATGGGGTGTAGAACATAGAGTTGTATTATACGCTGACTACTTACTTCTGTATGTAAGTGATCCAGCAACAAGTGTTCCACATATTCTTACATTATTGAACTCATTTGGTCGCATCTCTGGATACAAACTAAATAGCTCTAAAAGCGAATACCTCCCAATCAACCAACTGGCCATAGATATTCCACCATCATCTTTACCTTTTAAAGCCAACTCAGAAATAAGTACCTTGGCATCATAATCACACAAACTATTCAAGCCCTGAAAGAAAAAAATCTCACTTCTTTAACAGCAACAGTAAAGTCGGACTTACAGAGGTGGAGCTCCCTGCCAGTGTCCCTTGCTGGCAGAATACAGATTATCAAAATGAATGTGCTGCCAAGATACCTCTACATTTTCCAATGCCTCCCCATTTTCCTCTCTAAAGCATTTTTTGTATCTATTAATGAGATTATCTCTTCCTTTATCTGGGCTGGTAAACACCCAAGAGCTAGTCGTGCAATACTCGGTAGAGACAGGTCGGTTGGGGGGCTGGGCTTACCCAGCATCATCGGCTATTATTGGGCAGCAAATGTCCATAAGATGACACTATGGTTCACCTCACCCCAATCCAATTGGTGCCAGATTGAGACAGCGTCATGCTCCACCTCGCTTCAAGCCTCGATATGCAGCCCCCTGCCCTCTTCTTCTGCTAACTTTACCTCCAACCCTGTGGTCATTGGCACATTAAAAATGTGGACATAAATAAGACGCCACTTCAGCTGGCTCACTGTCCCCCTTGCTACTCCACTCTATGTAATAATCATCTATTTATTCCAGCAAAGATTGACCCACGATTTAACATCTTAAAAGATAAGGGACTCTGTAACTTAGGTGATCTGTATATTGGCGGCGCATTTGCAAGCTTTAATCAACTAATTTACACTTTTAATCTACATAGTCCCGACTTTTTCCACTACTTCCAGCTGCGTAACTTTTCAAAGACCAACACAGAATCATTCCCACTTTTCCCAACACCTAGTGGAATAGATTTAGCACTCAAGGTGAAAAACCTAGTAAGAGGTCACGTCTCGTTCCTTTATGACCTTCTGACCCCCTCCAGTGAATCCATATTAAACAACATTAGACTGAACTGGGAAACAGAACTCAAGATAAAGCAATCCGATGACTTCTGGGATGGAGCTCTGAAGGCGGTCAATTCATCTTCAAGCTGTGCTAGACTGTCCCTTATACAGTTTAAGGTCCTTCACAGACTACATTATAGTAAAGATAAACTTTCTAAACTTTACCCGGATAAGATAGACGAGAGATGTAATAGGTGTTTACAGACACCGTGCAACCTAACTCACATGTTTTGGTCTTGCCCCAAACTATCTACCTTCTGGCAATCATTCTTTAAAGCTATCTCAGACACGTTAGGCTTAGAATTAGAACCGACACCACATATAGCAATTTTTGGCAAACCACCAGATCTAACTCCCACCACAACTATCCAAAAGAACGTCATCGCATTCACCTCTCTTGTCATGTATGTTAAAAAAAAAAACTATTGTACGAAACAACACTGTGGTTTATACCTGCCTTTTGAAAAATAAAAATTATAAAAAAAAAAGAGTAAAGTAAAATAAGAAGAGAGTGGTTGATGCTGTGAGCAAAAGAATCCATAGATGTTTATGATGTTAAAAACCTGACAAATGGAGGATCATAATTATCACGCACTACAGGAGCTTTTTGTCCTTTAAGGCCACCGTCTCATTACGGACAAGAAGGGTGAGTGAGGGAGTGTTCCAGTCTGACTGATAAACAGTCCCATTTCTACGCACTGTACCTTTAAATGGGGTCTGTTTCTTCAGTTTGTGCTCGTACAGTGAGATGCACAGCATCAGGGTCACCATGAGTAGTTCATGTACGTCCGGGTGATTCAAGGAGTCTTATTGATGCCACACAAACAAAGTGATCAGGGGACATTTTCCCTCACTTAGAAAGGCTGACTCATCATTTCCAGTAAATATCAAGAAGAGGAGAGACTCTGACCTGATAAAAGAGGTTACCAGTGAGACGGGCAATAAAGCAATAGGAGTCAGTTAGTGTGGATCAGAG
Organism: Notolabrus celidotus; assembly: GCF_009762535.1. Classification (NCBI taxonomy): domain Eukaryota; kingdom Metazoa; phylum Chordata; class Actinopteri; order Labriformes; family Labridae; genus Notolabrus; species Notolabrus celidotus. Next base: position 37,609,459 of record NC_048280.1, on the reverse strand, counting down.
TTCAGACTCCACTCTGAGGGAGCAGAGGGAGGAAAAGGACGTCTGAGAGAGGGTGAGTTTTATTCAGTGTTTTACTGTCAGCTCTGTATCTGAAGTGAATCAAGTGTCATGTGTTCATCAATACACTTACAAACCAGTAAAGAAAGACAGCTGATCAGATCCAGAGCTGGATCAGGTCTTCATACAGGAACCTGAATGTGTGGTTCCTCCTCTTGTCTCCGTCTTTGGTGAGTCCAGCAGAAAGTGTTTGTTCATTTTTGAGCTCAGAGCTACACGTCGCGTTATTGTGAGGCTTTAAAATCAAACATCCATCATCTGTAGACCGTGAGTCTGACAAGGATGAGGGAACAGATCTACAAAGTGCTGTGGATACTGGGTCTCAGCAGATGTGTGTCTAACATGAGTCTGGTCCTGCTGGAGGTTTCTGCCTGTTAAAGGAAGTTTGTCCTTGCCACTGTAACTTGCTAAATGCTGCAAAGTGCTCTGCTCATGGTGGATAAAGATGAGATCAGACTGAGTCCTGTCTGGAAGATGGGACTGGATGTGATCCGGTCTTGATGTTGGGTCTTTGTTAATAATAGAACATAGAGTCCGGTCTAGACCTGCTCTGTTTGGAAAGAATCTGAGGAGAAGGTTTGTTGTGATTTAGTGCTTTATAAATAAAGATTGATTGATAGAGATGAGACTTCCTCTCACACTGTTTCTCTGACACACTTACAGACTCTGAACAGACCAGTGTGTCATGATGTCAGTGTTCTGAGCTCATGATCACTGAGGTTTCAGAAGAACTGATGTTCAGGAGATGTGTTTGGATTCAGGGGGAGAAGTCAAAGCTTTAGATGCTGCAGGTCCGTTAGCACTAAATACAGCTTCAATGTAACGTTTGAACTTTACCAAAGGTTGCTTTGTCAACATGGACTGACCTGTCAAATATTGATGCTGTGATTTTATACCCTGCTAGACAGAATACTGTTGGTCCTGACTATCTTTATTGCTGTTAAATATTAACATATCAGTTCATAATCTCAGTCCAAAGTCTGTTTATGGACCTCATTCAGTGCTGGATTAAAACCACAGGTTACAGGTACAATAAATGTATTCAGTCATCAAACAGACAAAGGTCAGACACGAGGAAGCAAACCCCACAGAGGAGAGTCCTACTGAGGGGAGAACACAGCAGACCCCTGAGGACAGCTGGGACATGATCCAGAGTCCATTTTGTTCATGGTGGAGTACGTGTTGTGGACTTTCTGTAGTCTGATAGATGTTAGCATGTTTCACACTCAGATCTTTCCAGTGTTAGTGTCTCCTAGTGTTGGATTATGCTGAAGCCTGCTTGGTGAAGCTTCAGGGCTGCATACTATTCAGGAGCAGAGGAAGCTTCCTTCTGTTTAGGGATACATTCATCCTCCATGTCATCAGACGCAGTGAGGTGATGAGCCAGACTTACTCTGGAAGAAAAACATCATGTGATTTAACATCCAGTTTACCAACTCAACAGGATGTGGTCCAAAGCTCTGACACGTGAGCAGAGCTGAATACTTCCTGTTTCTTTGAGGACTTTTTGACTTGATCACATGAGACTGAAGAAGAAACCATCAATCAGGACCTTTCTGATTCAGAACAAGAAGAAAAGAAGAGAATGATAGTGTGCAGATCAATAGTTGATATCATGAGATCTTCATGGTGTAACACACTCCTCCTGTTTGTGTCTCACCTGTCTGTCTACCTTGTCCACAGGTTGAAGAACTTACAAACACTTGATACAGATGGACTCACTCTGAAGAGCAGAAGATGGATGACTGTGTGGAGGAAGAGGAGCACAGAGCAAAGTCTCCCCTGTCCAGCTGTCTGTCTATGAAGAGTGAACGGTCTAAAGGTTGGGCTCCACAATTCAGTAAAGAGCCAGGACCCTCAGAGTCCCGGTAAGAGAACTACTTTCAACCACCAAACTCTCAAGCACCATCAACTGATGTGCTCAGAACTAGATCTGGTTTAATTCCAGACTTTGAAACTCAGAAAGTTCTTTTTAGACCATGAGAACAAAACGATGTCCTGGGCTCCCTCATTGGATTCTCATGCTTGAATCAGCAACCTGCATAAAGTGCTGCTATAGAAAGAGTCAGTGAACACGTTAACACATGGTTTCTATAAATAAAGGGTTTCAGTAAGGACTCTGACTGCCAGAAAAGAAAGAGAATCATTGACTGAGAAATGAAAAGCAGCTCAAAGTGTCTGTTATCAGACCTTTAGATCTGTTTCATATGTTCAGGAAAATCAAATGTTGTGAAGCTGACGGAGAGAAATCATCCTGCACTCTTCCCGAGCCTCAAAATCCTGTCATAAAATCAGAGTTTGATTTCTTTGTGTCCCTGCTCATTCAGGCAGCAGCTGCTGTTCAATATTTAGCAGCAGGATGCTGATAGAGAGAAGGACTTCAGAAACTAGGATCCAGTCAATGTTCAACACACTGGAACTTTCTCACTTTAAACTCAACCATATAAAAACTGAATTTTCCTCTTTCCAGACCGACATCAGGACCACAGGAAGCCAGTCAGACCAGCAGTGAAACCAGTAAGTGTGTCCATCTTTCCTCTGATGTCATTGTTTGTGACAGCCCCACTTTCTTATCTCCTGAATGTATACAGTTCAAACCTTTTCAGCTGATCCACACTGTCAGATGTCTCATATTTCTCTCCTCTTTCAGCAGATCGTGGTCTGCAGAGGGTTTTAGAGGAACATAAGACCAGTCTGAGGACCAGATGTGAGCGTGTGAGTGAAGGAAGTGAGGAAACAGGAAGTAGAACCCTCCTCAATACGATCTACACTGAGCTCTACATCACAGAGGGACAGAGTGAAGAGGTGAACACCCAACATGAGGTGAGACAGCTAGAGACCACCTCCAAGATGGAGATCCTCCAGGACACTCCCATCAAGTGCCAGGACATATTCAGAGCCTTACCTGGTCAACAGGAACCCATCAGAGTGGTTCTGACAGTCGGCGTCGCTGGTGTTGGAAAAACCTTCTCAGTGCAGAAGTTCACTCTGGACTGGGCAGAGGGCTTGGAGAACCAAGACCTCAGTCTGGTGGTTCTGCTTTCATTCAGGGAGCTGAACCTTATCAGAGATAAGCGGTACAGTCTCCTCCAGCTGCTCCATGATTTCCATCCAACATTACAGAAGGTCCCAGCAGAGACGCTGGCTGTCTGTAAACTGGTGTTCATCTTTGACGGTCTGGACGAAAGCAGACTGTCTCTGGATTTCAACAACACACAGGTTGTGTCTGACGTCACACAGAGCTCATCCATAAACCTGCTGTTAACAAACCTCATCAAGGGGAATCTGCTCCCCTCAGCTCTGGTCTGGATCACTTCTCGACCCGCAGCAGCCAATCAGATCCCTTCTTCACGCGTTGACAGGGTCACAGAAGTCCGAGGCTTCACTGACGCCCAGAAGGAGGATTACTTCAGGAGGAGGATCAGTGATGAAGATCTGTCCAGCAGAATCATGTCACACATCGAGACCTCCAGGAGCCTCCACATCATGTGTCAGATCCCGGTCTTCTGCTGGATCACTGCTACAGTTCTGGAGCACATGATGAGCACAGAGCAGAAAGGAGAGCTGCCCAAGACCCTGACCGACATGTACTCACACTTCCTGTTGGTCCAGACCATGAGGAAGAGGAAGAAGTACGCTGAGGGTCCTGAGACCAGTCCTCAGGAGCTGATGGAGGCTGACGGTAAAGTCCTCCTGAAGCTGGGCAGGCTGGCGTTTGAACATCTGGAGTCAGGAAACATCATGTTCTACCAAGAAGACCTGGAGCGCTGTGGTCTGGATGTCACAGAGGCCTCGGTGTACTCAGGACTCTGTACAGAGATCTTCAAAAGAGAGTGTGTGATCTTCAAGAAAACAGTCTACTGCTTTGTTCATCTGAGCGTTCAGGAGTTTCTGGCTGCAGTCTACATGATCCACTGTTTCACAACCAGGAACAGAAAGGTACTGGCATCTTTTATGGTAGGAGAACATGTAAATTCATCCCTGGATGTCTTCCTGAAGAGGGTCATGGAGAAATCCCTCCTCAGTAGAAACGGTCACCTGGACCTGTTTGTCCGCTTCCTTCATGGACTCTCTCTGAAGTCAAACCGGAGACTCTTAGGAGGTCTGCTGGGTCACACAGACATCAGTCCAGAGATGATCCAAAGAGTCATCAACAACCTGAAGAAGATGAACAGTGATGAGATCTCTCCTGACAGAAGCATGAACATCTTCCACTGTCTGACGGAGACGAACGACCTCTCAGTCCATCAGGAGATCCAAGAGTTCCTGAAGTCAGAGAACAGATCAGAGGAACTCTCTGAGATCCAGTGCTCTGCTCTGGCCTACATGCTGCAGATGTCAGAGGAGGTTCTGGATGAGTTGAACCTGTATAAGTACAAAACATCAAGCCAGGGACGACTGAGACTGATTCCAGCTGTGAGGAACTGCAGGAAGGCTCAGTAAGTCCAGTTTTGATGGTCCTCATGTATCAGTGCAAATCAGCTGTTTGGTTCTTCCTGCTCTTTAAAGGAACCTGCATCATAAGACATGTTGACCTTGTTGGATTCACATTGTTCTCTTTTATATGTATGCTGTAAAACTAAACACAATAGATTTCTACATCTTGTGAAAATGTGAAAAATGGATCCACTTGTTGGTGGCCATTGTTCCTCACACTGTGCCGTCAGTCGGTATCTCTGCTACGGCTGCTCCGTTCATCTCATCCAAACTTTCCCTGCACGAGTGACGTCTGTGGAGCACTTTAGTTTCAGAGCGAGCGCAGCGTCAGTGAAGAGGACAGTAATGAAGAAGTTCTTCTGAATGTCATAGTTAGTTGTAAAGTTTAAAGTGGACCCTGATGGTCCTTTACAGTTTTGTTGTTCTTGATTGAATTGAAAGGACTCACAGCAGACTGGAGTCTCTGTTTACAACCAAACAAAAGAAACAGACAAAACCTCTGCGTCAGAAACTCTCAGACACACCTTCTGAAACTTTGATCACCTGCAGCTGATGAACCGCTCCTTGGTCTGGTCACTTAGTGGCCTGTATCAGGCTGTGTGAGGAGATCCAGATCAGATGGTGCTGTTTATGCAGTAATGGACAGAGCATGAGAGACAGACGGCCTTTATACACCGCCCGTCCAAACAAAAAGTGGACCACTCTAATATTTTGTTGGACCGCCTTTAGCTTTGAGTACGGCACACATTCACCCTGGCATCGTTTCCATAAGCTTCTGCAATGTCACAACATTTATGTCTGTCCAGAGGTGCAGTCATTTTACATAAAGATCTTGTATGATGGGAAAGTAGGACCGCTGGGCAAAGTCTTCTCCAGCACATCCCAAAGGTCCTCAATGGTGCTGAGGTCTGGACTCTGTGGGGGTCAATCCATGTGTGAACATGAAGTCTCATGATCCCTGAACCCTTCATTCACAATGTAAGCCCCACAAATCCTGGCACTGTCGATGCCACTGTGATGCTTTTTAGATCTACCTTGTCCACCTGAACCTGTGAGGTAGGCTGAGGAGAGGTCTGCTGAAACACATCAAGTCTGAAAGATCAGTCCAGTCTTTGTTGCTTTACTGTCACCCTAGCCCACAGCCACCATGGAGGATTAGGACCACATCAGGATTAAAAAGAAGAGGTTTTTACATGAAAGACGTAAAGTTACAAGAATAAAAAGATGAACTTACAGATTCCAGTGGTCAGGTTAGGAGAATGAAGCTGTAATCTTCTGAGAGTTGTAGTTTCACTTGAAAGAAGTTTGAATAACAGCTTATCATGAATCTCTACAGTCTGTAGGATCAAACAACATATAGAGAGATGTTAGAAGAGCAGCCAGCTGCTTGATCTAAAACCAAGAACATGGATCATCTTGTGAAGTGAAACTGGACAGCTGAGGACAAACAGCAGAAACGAGCACAGGCTGTCTACTAATCTGCTCAGAGTAGACTCAGTGTGTTACACTATCTATTCAGACTTCTGATGCGTATGACGAGGTGGTGCTGATGTGCTCAAAGACTAAGGGCCCGATCTACTAAAGGTTTGCGTGTATAAAAACACGTGCAAACTTGATAGCGCATGCAAAGCTGACGTACTAACCGGGAGCACCGAGGATTGCGTCTGTCAAATGAGCAAAATAGCACTCGCTATCCATTTAGCGTGTTTGCCTTCATGAATATGCAGAATACATGCAGATCATCAGAACGTGCAAAATACTGGGAAGAGGAGATGCAATTGTAATCATTTAGCAAATGCAATGGGATTTATCAAACCTGAAGCAGAAAGCGGGCGGTGTTTTTGTGTCTATATTTAGCACGTTTGAAAGGCAGGTGCAAACTAGCACAGCGTTACACACACATGGCAGTCACAAAAAGGAGCCATGCCATATCTCCTATGGAGAAACTCCTTCAACACTGCAACACAAATTCAAAGCAGTTCAGCACCACGGATAGCGACCGCATCAATCTGACACCCACTTTAACTTTAACTAATGAGAGCACAGTAGGTCACTGTATCAACAGCAATACAGTTTAGTAAAATTGGCACAGCGGCTCACATGTTCACATACAAACAAAAAATCAATATGTCCTACTCGGCCTACTCACCACTGTTTGGACGAGCCTTAAGCTCCGCCGACTTGTCCACGATGCACTGTATGTCCATTTTCATTGCTCTGTCATTCTCAATGGACAACGGGGCAAGTCCACTCAGTCTCTCCTGTCCCACCGTGCTCCTCAAGAGGATTTTAGTTTAACTTGGAGAATGAGTGCTCAGAAGTTGTGAAGATGTGACGGGAAGAGTAAAAAATAATAGGAGGGCCCAAACCTCACAGCTGGCAGGTTGACAATGAGCATTTTGTCAGATCAGCAACAGACTTTTGCTTTGGTATCTGGTCCCTGAAAGAGGTTCTAAAAGAAAGCAGTAGGCCAGGGAAGCTGGGGGCGATGTCCCGACCGTAGTGCTCACTAAGTCGCCAGGCAGCTTGGTGTAACTCCTCATCTCGTGCTTGCAGCAGTGTGTTGGGGTGAACTGCCTCAAACATGTTCACAGTTCCATTTAAGCTGGTGAATCTTTGGGACAGTTGCTGGATGATGATATCAAGACAGGCATTAAAAACGTTCACCCCAAAGTTGCTCTCTGCGTCAGTGAGGCGACTGTCTTCATCAAAGTGAGGCCTAACTTTTCTGGTCCTGGTTGTTTCAAACTGCAATTGACTTCCCAATTAAGTAGCTAGAGCAAGACTGGCAGACTTTTGAACTAATTAAATGTGTCCAATATTAGAGATTTTATTAAGGGAAAGTTTTTCTTTTGTTCTTCTGCAGATATCTTGCACTCTTCTTTTTATATCATCAGCAGATCTTCTGTTTTTGCTCAAAGGATTCACCTTTTCACAGATGGCCTCCCCAAATCGTGTTTCTAACACTGAGATGTCTCTGCTGGAGTTCACAGATGTGTTTATGTGTGTCCTCCACTAAAACCTCCAACTCCATGGCTTCAAACTTCATTTTTCGTTTACGGCCACTCTGCTCTCCAAAACTATCCATGGTGACAGCTGGTAGCACACACAAAATCCTTATTTAAGGGCGGTCCGTTCCACTTTTGCACTTGTTGTCATTTGCGCACGCAGTCATAGTAGATCACCTGCAACACGCCCAGAAATAACATGTGCAATGTTTTAGTTTGCACACGCAATATAGTGCTCCTTATTTGAGATCTTAGGAGATCAGGCCCTGAGTCTTCACTTCTTCATGAAGCTAAAGTTGAACTTCACAAGATGCTCCACACTCCTGGTTTTAGTGCAGGCGGCTGGCTGCTCTTCTGATCTTCACATTTCAACATTTATGCTAACACAGACTAAGACTCTGACTTCTTCTCTTTACCACTGACCTCCTCAGTTTGTGACTTTACTCTCTGAACTCAGAACACACTGTTGTTCACAGTATAGCAGATAAGAGGGGTGTTGATTGTTGACTGTTCCAGATCAGTCCTAAAGATGGCGCTGTGAATGCTGTGAATCAAGGGGAAGGAAATGTAACTTACCTTTTAATAATAACATGTTTTTAATATTTATGTCCTCACAGATTTGATCGCTGTGGACTCTCAGACACTCACTGTGAAGTTGTGGCCTCAGCTCTGAAGTCCAACCCGTCCCATCTGAGAGAGCTGTACCTGAACAACAACAGGCTCCAGGACTCAGGAGTGGAGCGTCTGTCTGCTGGTCTGAAGAGTCCAAACTGTAAACTGGAGACTCTGGGGTCAGTTCAGTCTTTCTCTGTCTCTGTTCTGGATTTCTTGTGGAATTAATGGTTGAACCTCATTCAGACTCCTTCATATCATACATGCACATTTCTAGAAGTTTCTCTTCACTTTCTTTCTTTCTTTCTTTCTTTCTTTCTTTCTTTCTTTCTTTCTTTCTTTCTTTCTTTCTTTCTTTCTTTCTTTCTTTCTAAACAAAGATGGAGGAAAATGTGGGCTCAAACTGCTGATCCTGGATCAGTTCAAAACCCCAGATGGGCTCTGATCCAATAGTTGAGATCAGAATGTGGACATCAGTAAAAAGGTTCTTGTCCTCCGTAGTCTCTATTCTTTGTTCTTTAAGGACTCTATGTTTCAAACGGGGAGATCAGTTTGGTTGTTGTGCTCAGTAACTTGTAGAATTGTCTTCAAAGTGAACATGAAAAAGAAAGGTGATAAACCCTGATGGTGGTTCTGCACTAACAGAATTGGGATCAGATGTTTTTGTCATATTGCCCTCCACCAATCGTAGACGTGCTGGGCATTATTTACTTTCTGTTACTCCAAAAGTCTTTTCAGACGTTTTCAGATACTTTGTCATCTTTTGTCAAATCTAGAATCAGTTTGAGAATTGAGTTTGTGTCTGTCCAGCTGTTGGAGCTGCTGGCAGAGAACAGGAGGTGAAGTCAGTGCGTCTTTATTGAAGCAGCAGGATGTTGTCATTGGTGTTGATCTGAACTCTGTTTCACTCTTTCTCTGTTTGAAACCTGCATCCTGTTAGCTTCAGCTGTTTGGAGCCTCACTTTTCTTCATGTATACATCCTAAAAGGTCATCAACCTTTTTAAGCTCAACATCTCTGACCTCAACTTGTGTGAAAGGTGAGATCTACCTATAGAAGCATTGAGAAAAAAAGGACAGCACATAATGTATTTCCTATTGAGCCATATTGTATGAATTACAATGAATTATTTGTATAACCTTCAAACTGAAAGCCTTGAAAAAAACGAACTAAAACACAAAAAAGAAAGGCATGTGGCTTATACCCCTTGTAGTGGCTTGCTTTCGCCAAACGAAACAAACACCTATAAGCCACTGAGGGGCTGCTTTACCGGGACTCAGTTGACGCGTCCTCCTCGTCAGCATGAATGAATGAAGTCCGCTTGTGCATTGACATCAACGGGTTTATTAGACTCACAATATACGCACAGCCGATCAATCCACACTTGCATCTAATCGAACTTGTAGAATTACAGGCTTACGTCTATTGTAGACAATATGATGACAAAACGGAACGAGACGGAACAAGACGGTCAAAAACTGTTTGCTACCCGGTAGGCAGCTCACCTGCCACTGATTGGGTCTTCTTCCCTATATGCTTTCTAACACCTGGTTTGACACACCCACCACCTAGTGTCCACACAAGTGCATCAAACACACAAACAGTCCACACATAATATTGACACACATAAGGCTCTAACACCCCTTTTAATAATAATTGTATTTGTTCATACCATAAAATTAAATGAATAAACACTTGTAGTGGACAGGTCATATTTAAGTGTAATGAGCTGTTTTGTTTACCTGATGAAACTTCAAACTTTACCTTGCACTTTTTTAGAAAGTTAAACTGTAATGTACACTTATTGAATTATCAGTCAGTTCAATTCAGTTACCTGCAGTTAGACCAAGTTACATGTTGCATCTAAAGCAGCATCACTTTACACTTAACAACACCATATAGCAGGCAAACAAGTTAGTGAGATGTCTGTGATTGAATGCTGTCTGTGAGTGGTAGTAAAGTAGTATGCACTCACTCTTAGTGCACATGCAGTGAGGAGAGGATATTTCTCTTTGCTGACAAGTCCCCAAAAGTCACTGTCCCTTGATCTGGCTTTCAGCTTAATGTCATTTTGCACATCAACCATCTCCATATCAACACCACTTGGCAAAACAAATACTTGCTGGAATCTGGTTGCTATCTGCTCAATATCAATAGGCAGAAATGGGTTTGACACAAAAGCAGCAACATCTTCCATGACGCTTAACTCACCAAAACACCGAGTAAACGCCGCTGCCACTTTGTCCAGACAGGCTCAGTACTGCTCCGGGTGAAAAGCATCCTTGTTTACAATGGTTTGTGACATTTTTTCCAGGTCAGAGAAGTGGGTCAGCCTCCCGTTCTGTAGGTGTGTGGTCCAAACACCCAGCTTGGCCTTCAATGCATTCACTGCTCTGATCATGTGGGGCAGGTCTTGGTCTTTTCCCTTCAGCTTGTAATTGAGTGCATTCAGTTTTGCTGTCAGGTCGAACAAAAACCCCAGATCCAGTAGTCACGCTTCATCAGACAGTTCCTCATGCTCCTCGTTCCGTGTTGACAAAAAAATCTTTATCTCAGGCAGCAAGTCAACAAATCGCTGCAGCACTTTGCTGCGACTCAACCACCGTACATCAGCGTGGAGAAGTAGGTCTCCGTACACAGTATCAAGCTCATCCAATAAGGTCTTGAAGACGCGATGCTGGAGCGCTTTTGCTCTTACGGAGTTTATCAGTGTGACCACGAGTGTCATTACATGGGACAAGTCCAAGACTTTGCCAACCAAAGCCTGCTGATGGATAACACAGTGATAATCCATGAAATGTGGAAAGTCTGGGTCGCTGCGACACAACAATTACATTGAAAGTATACTGTGTGTCTCCTAAAGAGAGGAGAGAGAAGAACGGTCTCACAATCCTAAAAGCAGTTTATCAGGCATTCTAGGCTATTACGTAATTATTTTGCCATTATCTTTAAGAGCTACAGAGAAAGCCTCAAAGATCTACCTGTCGATCAAGATCGACGGGGTTGGCGACCCCTGTCCTAAACCATTCTCTGCTCTCTGCAGGTTTGAAGATATTAGATTTCAATCTGAATCATTTCTTTCTGTCATTTCATCATTTCTTCTTCATACAGGTTGTGGAGCTGCAGTTTGTCAGCGATCAGCTGTGCTTCTCTGGCCTCAGCTCTGAAGTCCAACCCCTCCCACCTGAGATATCTGGACCTGAGTAACAACAATCTGCAGGATTCAGGAGTGAAGGAGCTGTGTGATTTTCTGCAGAGTCCAAACTGCAGACTAGAGACTCTGAAGTAAGACACCTTTCCTTTGTTTAATTTCTCTGCTGAGATGTTTCTGATGATTGTTGTGGTGACACTTAACTGCAGAACCATGGCTGATCTCTAACTGATCCACACTGAGGGTCTTCAGGCTGAAGTCTGGTTCCTCTCAGAGGTTTTTGTTGGTTGAGGAGCAGAACGATGATGAGCTACAGATTGAAAACATTTGAAGCTCCTGAGAGGAACTTTGCTTTGTGTGGTTTTTGGCGACACCTGTGGTCAAAGTGGTCTGTCTTATCTCTTTGCTGGTTTTGGTCTGAATATGTGTAAGTGCTTTTTGTAAACACAGTCTCATCCTGTTATCTTTGAGTGGTCTAAAGTATCAGTGCCTGTGAATTAGGGCATGTACAGGACAGGATCAGCAAAGATCTGAAGAGAAGTGAAAAGTGGTCTCCATGGCTTTAAAGTGAGTTCTTTACATTTCAAACACAAACTTCCTGTTAGACGGAGACAATGATGACACACAGTTTAAACACTTTAATGCAGGATGGAGGGATTCTACTGAATGTCATATATTCTGCTTCAGATCGTAAAATTCACCTTTATGCTGACGACACAGTTTTGTATTGTAATGCTGCTAATGCTCAGTCTGCTGTGCGTTCTGTCCAATGCTGCTTAGATAGATAGATAGATAGATAGATAGATAGATAGATAGATAGATAGATAGATAGATAGATAGATAGATAGATAGACAGATAGATAGATAGATAGATAGATAGATAGATAGATAGATAGATAGATAGATAGATAGAAACTTTATGAATCCTGTGGGATGGTTCCCTTCTCTGAATCAGAAGTTATACTCACCAGACATAGGTTAGTCTTACATGCAGAGAAAACCAAGTTCATGATCTCTTCCAGGTCCACACATATTGATCTGAAACTCCAGATCACCAGTATAGAAAGGGTGAAGGTTTATTAATATCTGGGTTTCTGGATGATGAGAAAGTTCCTTTTAAAGTCCGATTTTAAATGTGTCCAGTAAACTTGGACTAAAGATTGTCTTTTTCTACAGGATCAAATCCTGCTTTCCTTTGCACTGTAGGAAAACCCTGGTGGAGGGAACTTTTGGATCAGAGCTAGACTCTGGAGATGTTTTGTACAGGCATGCTTCAGCCTCCACCTTAAAACCACTTGATGCAGTTTTTCACTCTGCATTGAGATTTATTACGCTGATCATTACAGCACTCATCACTGCATCCTTAACAAACAGGTGGGATGGTCCTCTCTGACTGAAAGGTGGGATTTGAACTCATACCTGTTTATTATAAAGCTCTTATTGGGATGCTACCCTCATATATATCATCCATGCTGGTTATGTCCTCTGCAGCACATCACACCAGATCTACTAATGGGCTCACTCTCCAGGTTCCCAGAGTTCATTCAGAGCTTGGAAGATCTGCATTTGGCTTTTTTGGACCATCTGCCTGAACTCACTGCAAAGCTCTTTAAAATGAACACACTGCTTTGTTTGAGTCCTTTTAAATCCTTAGTTGTAAACATTTGAACCTCTGATTGTACCTTTTTTAACTGACTTTGTTTTAACATGACTTTTTTAATTGTTGTCTGTTTTGATTTGATCATCATTCTTTGAAGGTTTGATCTTTTATTTGCTTATCATGCATTTGAATGTTTCTTGTATTTGCTCGACGTTGTTGTAAACGAGAGCTTTGCTTTCAATGATTTTCCAGTTTAGATCAAGACAATTCATTTCAACCTGAAATGCAGACTTTGTGTGTCTGTCTCATTGAATGACAGTGAAAGATGTTGTAGATATGATGAAGATAGATTTCTTCAGTTCCTCCAAACTCATCCTGATATATTCTGAATCTTTGGGACTTTTGGATCTGGAGTCAAATCTAAAGTCTGTTGAAGAGTTTTCATTTGAGTTTGACTTGTTGGTGTATTTGGAGTCACAGGTGGGACGGGTGGAGTTTAACAGGTGAAGTCATGAACATCTTTAGTCTTTTTTAATCTTCATCAAACTTTATAGAAGCAGCATTTATTTATTGATATTTATTTTGTATTTTGGTTGAGTTCACTTCAACAGTCATTTCTACAGTTCTGCTGTATCTGTTGTTACACAGTTTCACTAAATATAATATCATTATAAACCAAACACAGAAGATATACCTTCAAATAAATCAACACATGAGAGTAAATAATAAAAGAATATATCAATAAATAAAAAGAAGAAGGAGGAAAATAAAATGAGGGAGGAGAAATAAAGGCATTTTATTTAAGCGACATGAACTATATTTCAGAAACCTTCTCAGACCACAGACTGAGGGACGGGGGTCAGCTCTGAACCACTTCATAGTGGCACATATGACCACTGATGCCTCTTCCATCTGTTCCCTGTGGGGTTACACCCAACAATGCCCCCCTGGGATCCTTCAGGAAGTTTTGGTCTAACACTTGTTTAAGAGTCTTAAAAACGCCATCCCATAATGTCCTTATCCTGAGGCAGGTCCAGAATATGTGTGTGTGGTTGCCCAGCGAGCACAGTTTCTCCATCACCTTATTGAGTGAGTTGGGCTCATTGTGGTCCCTGTCTCTGTAGTCCTGAAGAATCTTGTTCTAACCCTCCTCTTAAATTCCCTCCATACATTTGAATTGGTGCCTCGATGAACCTGGGAGCATCTTTCCTCCCATGAGTCCTATGGTCTGTCTCTATTCATCTGGGTAGAAGCAGCGTGTTGTCTGTGTTCTTTGTTCTGAATAAGAGGTGAAGTCAGTGCGTCTTTATTGAAGCAGCAGTATGTTGTCATTGATGTTGATCTGAACTCTGTTTCACTCTTTCTCTGTTTGAAACCTGCATCCTGTTAGCTTCAGCTGTTTGGAGCCTCACTTTTCTTCATGTATACATCCTAAACCTTCCTCTGCTCTCTGCAGGTTTGAATATATTAGATTTCAAGCTGGATCATTTCTTTCTGTCATTTCATCATTTCTTCTTCATACAGGTTGAAGAGCTGCAGTTTGTCAGCGATCAGCTGTTCTTCTCTGGCCTCAGCTCTGAAGTCCAACCCCTCCCATCTGAGAGAGCTGGACCTGAGTAACAACCAGCTGCAGGATTCAGGAGTGAAGCAGCTGTGTAATTTTCTGCAGAGTCCAAACTGCAGACTGGAGACTCTGAAGTAAGAAACCTTTCCTTTGTTTAATGTCTCTGCTGAGATGTTTCTGATGTGATTGTTCTGGTGACACTAAACTGCAGAACCATGGCTGATCTCTATCTGATCCACACTGAGGGTCTTCAGGCTGAAGTCTGGAGACCCCACACCAAGACAGGATAAGACTCAGTCTGACCCCACCTTAAACCACCATGAGCATTGCACCTCACAGTATTTAGCTAGTTACAGCGCAGAGGAAGTACTTCTTTTAACAGACAGAAACCTCAAACAGAACCAGAATCATGTTAGACAGCCATCTGCCTCGACTGGGTTGGGTCTGGAAAGAGGGATAGAGGAGAATAAGAGAGAGAGGGAGCGATGATACTGATGAGATGAGTAGTAGTAGCTGTTGCCGCTGGAGTCCAGCACGTCCATATCAGCTGGAGTCTGGAACGTCCACAGCAGGAGGACGTCTACGGCAGCTCAGAGGAACCTACGAGACAAGGGAGCTCAGGGACTCCAGAAAGGTCTATGGTTAGCCAGCTCTTTAAGATATGAAGGTGTCTGGTCATTAAGGGCTTTGTAGGTCAGAAGAAGGATTTTAAATTCTAGTCTAGATTTTATGGGGAGTCAGTGTAGAGAAGCTAACACTGGAGAGATGTGCTCTCTCTTCCTGGTTCTGGTCAGTACTCGAGCTGCAGCGTTTTAAACTTTCTGAAGAGTCTTTAGAGGCTTATTGGGGCAGCCTGATCAAAGGGAATTACAATAATCTAACCTGGAGGTAAATCTAACCTGGGGGGAAGGGGGTGAGATAGGATCCCAGTGTGTGTGGCAGTGCACCAGTTCCCCCGGCAGTCTAGGCCTATAGCACATGCATGTTCCTCTGTTACGCACAGGCATGTTCCTCTTTTACGCACATGCATGTTCCTCTGTTACACACATGCATGTTCCTCTTTTACGCACAGGCATGTTCCTCTGTTACGCACATGCATGTTCCTCTGTTACACACATGCATGTTCCTCTGTTACACACATGCATGTTCCTCTGTTACACACATGCATGTTCCTCTGTTACACACATGCATGTTCCTCTGTTACACACATGCATGTTCCTCTTTTACGCACAGGCATGTTCCTCTGTTACGCACATGCATGTTCCTCTGTTACACACATGCATGTTCCTCTGTTACACACATGCATGTTCCTCTGTTACGCACAGGCATGTTCCTCTGTTACGCACAGGCATGTTCCTCTGTTACGCACAGGCATGTTCCTCTTTTACGCACAGGCATGTTCCTCTGTTACGCACAGGCATGTTCCTCTGTTACACACATGCATGTTCCTCTGTTACACACATGCATGTTCCTCTGTTACGCACAGGCATGTTCCTCTTTTACGCACAGGCATGTTCCTCTGTTACGCACAGGCATGTTCCTCTGTTACGCACAGGCATGTTCCTCTGTTACGCACATGCATGTTCCTCTGTTACATACATGCATGTTCCTCTGTTACACACATGCATGTTCCTCTGTTACACACATGCATGTTCCTCTGTTACACACATGCATGTTCCTCTGTTACGCACAGGCATGTTCCTCGGTTACGCACATGCATGTTCCTCTGTTACGCAAATACATGTTCCTCTGTTACGCACATGCATGTTCCTCTGTTACACACATGCATGTTCCTCTGTTACACACATGCATGTTCCTCTGTTACACACATGCATGTTCCTCTGTTACACACAGGCATGTTCCTCGGTTACACACATGGATGTTCCTCTGTTACGCACATGCATGTTCCTCTGTTACGCACAGGCATGTTCCTCTGTTACGCACATGCATGTTCCTCGGTTACGCACAGGCATGTTCGTCTGTTACGCACAGGCATGTTCCTCTGTTACGCACATGCATGTTCCTCTGTTACATACATGCATGTTCCTCTGTTACGCACATGCATGTTCCTCTGTTACACACATGCATGTTCCTCTGTTACACACATGCATATATATTCTGCCTCCCTCCTGCCTTGAAAACCCCTGTTTTTAAAGTCCACCTTTCGTTTAGCCATTTTTTGGGGGAGAGTGATAGCTGAAAGTTGACTGCAGGTGACTAGCTTCATGAGGCTGATGATGAGCTGAGTGGGGTAACGGCTCTCGCGTGCGGGCCCTCGATTGACGTGCAGTGCATTATGGGACTTGTAGTTTTAGTGGTTCATGCAAAATACCGTCGGGCCAGCTCTAAAAATAATTTGATATTATCCTGGGGGCCAAAGATAATTCCACCGCAGACCGGATTTGGCTTGCGGGCCTTACGTTTGACACATATAGTCTAGAATCTGAGTGCTAGATTTCACTAAATATTACCATTTCTACACACTGTACCTTTAAACCTCTCTCTGCTCTCTACAGATTGAATACGTTGGATTTCAAGCTGGATCATTTCTTTCTAAAATGTCTTTATTTCTTCTTTATTCAGGTTGAGTGCCTGCAGTTTGACAAAGACCAGCTGTGCTTCTCTGGCCTCAGCTCTGAAGTCCAACCCCTCCCATCTGAGAGAGCTGGACCTGAGTTACAACAAGCTGCAGGATTCATACGTGGAGCTGCTGTGTGATCTTCAGAAGAGTCCAAACTACAGACTGGAGACTCTGAGGTCAGTATAGAGTTGGAGTTAGTCCGTGCTGGTCTCTCCAGTATTCCTCTAAACACAGTATCACAGCAGAACTTCAGGACATCCTACAAACCTTCAACACTCCCAGAGGTTTCTCTCCTCAGTGAAGATGTGAGATCATAAATCATCAAGTGTCAAAGAGGAAAGTGATGATGCCTCTCCACCATTTCATCTCAGATGTAGAGATGGGGGGACCTGAACCTGATCCTCTTTGTACAGCAGTCTGATCACTTTAATACAGGGACCTGAACCTGATCCTCTTTGTACAGCAGGCTGATCACTTTAATACAGGGACCTGAACCTGATCCTCTTTGTACAGCAGGCTGATCACTTTAATACAGGGACCTGAACCTGATCCTCTTTGTACAGCAGGCTGATCACTTTAATACAGGGACCTGAACCTGATCCTCTTTGTACAGCAGTCTGATCACTTTAATACAGGGACCTGAACCTGATCCTCTTTGTACAGCAGGCTGATCACTTTAGCTTTAATGCATCAGATGAGAGTCAGAGCTTCATCCACTACATTGGTCGGGCGTGGCTCTCTTGACAGAGCAGAAAGATACTGCACCATGGACTACCCAAAACCTGGTCTGTAGTCAGGGGTGCAGTATTAGTCTGCTGTTTAAAGGGTCCATTAGTCTGATGCACAAACAGAGACAGGTTCACATTCTGCTCACACAGAGCTCGTAACACACAGGGAGGATTTAAACACCTGTGACTCAGTGATGTTCAGCCAGGTGAGAAGCCAAAAGGCAAACAACATAAGAAAGTCCTGCTTTCATATTTAAACACAGAACACAGTGACAACAGTCAACACCACATGATGCCTTCAAGGACTCTGTCTGTCCCCTCAAGCTGCAAGAGTCCAATATATGAACCTGAGAGCTGAAAGGAAGCTACTTTACAACATCCCTCCACCTCTGGACTGAGCAGGACTGAAGTCTCTGCTGGTCTTTCGACTGGAGGATCTGCATCACAGCTGATGAAGTGAGTCTCAGAGTGTAAACACTGTTTGTCTGTTTTCTATCATCAGATGGAAGAACTAAGAGTCAGATGATCAGAGAGAGGATGGTCTTCCTCCTGCTGGTCAGAGAGGTGGAAACAGCAGCAGCTTGGATGTGGTGAGTCTCTGACTGAGCCGTGTTCCTGACAGACTGACGGACCAATCACAACAGGTGGAGGTGACTCTCAGTGCTGCGGTCTGAAGACCAGCTCCACTCTCAGACTCAGGACCTGGACCTCAGATATCTTCTTCCACTGACTCTGAACTGAAATGACCTCCACAGGTTTGTTTTGTGGAGAACAACAAGAAAAATGAACACACTGATTGAATCTGTAGTTTTGTTCGTGCTGCAGCGCCACCCTGTGGGGATTTAGAGTAGTGCAGTGGATTTATCAGCTCACGTTCCTCCAGTAGAAGTAGACCCCCCCCCCCTCCCCCCCTCTTTTAACACTCCGAACCATAAGTGATGACACAGGAAGAGCTGTCTTCCTGTCCAGATCCCCTTCTCCTGGTGTTTAACTTTTTCCACATCGCCAGGAGAAAGGACGATAAAAATGTAATACAATGAATATTTAACAATGTTGGTTAGCTGTTTTATGTGTTTTAAACTGTTTGTAACAGAAAGATGCACCTCGACATAGAAGCATACTCAGAGACACTCACACACACACACACACAGACCTTCTTACCTCTCTGCCAAATCAAGTCGTAAATACCTTTCTTTCCAGATCTCACTCTAAGGGACAAGTTTTAGACATTTCCAAAATGTATATTAACTCATGATTTTATCATTCTGAAGCTAAGATAAAAACTTTAATGTTGAGACTTTGATAAGAATATTGAAATTCCCAGAGTTCTATGATGTATAATGACAAAGTTATGAAACATGTTTTAATTGGGTTTTCTTCCTTGTGGTCAACACCGCCATCTAGAGGAGAAGACGTGGTAGATGTTGTATTGTGTAAACCCTGTGTGATAAGTTCTGTTAAGATATTTTAACTTCTCACAAGTTATGAAATCTGCATCCTAAGATAATGATAATCATTAATGAGAACTCATCTTTGACATTTAAGGTCAATGTATTTTCCCTGTTGCATAGATTACTTTGAATTGTTTGATTATGAAGAAAGTTAGCACCTCCAAGTCTGAGGCCATGGTTCTCTGCCGGAAAACGGTGGATTGCTCTCTCTTGGTGGGGAGTGAGACTCTGCTCCAAGTGGGGGAGTTTAAGTATCTCGGGGTCTTGTTCGCGAGTGGGGGTAAAATGGAGCGTGAGATCCACAGGCGGATTGGTGCGGCGTCAGCAGTGATGCGGACGTTGTATCGGACCATTGTGGTGAAGAGGGAGCTGAGCCGGAAGGTAAAGCTTTCCATTTACCAGTCGGTCTACGTTCCAACCCTCACCTATGGTCATGAGCTGTGGGTCATGACCGAAAGAATAAGATCGCGGATACAAGCGGCTGAAATGAGTTTCCTCTGAAGGGTGTCTGGACTCGGCCTTAGAGATAGGGTCAGGAGCTCGGACATCCGGAGGGAGCTCGGAGTAGAGCTGCTGCTCCTCCGCGTCGAAAGGAGTCAGCTGAGGTGGTTCGGGCATCTGATAAGGATGCCTCCCGGACGCCTCCCTTTAGAGGTGTTCCGGGCACGTCCAACTGGGAGAAGGCCCCGGGGTAGACCCAGAACGCGGTGGAGGGATTATATCTCCCGCCTGGTCTGGGAACGCCTCGGGATTCTCCAGGAGGAGCTGGAAAGTGTCGCCGGGGAGAGGGATGTCTGGGTCAATTTGCTTGGACTGCTACCCCCGCGACCCGACCCCGGATAAGTGGAAGAAAATGGATGGATGGATGGATGGATTATGAAGAATTGTGCTTACTTTCACTTATCTTTTAAATCCATGACGTGCTTTAATTGAAGAGTATGCATTGGTGATAGCTGTAGTGATATGTTTATATTAAAGCGATATTTCCAGAGAAGTTTGCGCTGTAATTAGAATACAGATCCTTTATTCAGAGGGTGTTTAAAGTTGAAATCCAAAGGAGGAGGCCTATAAAAGTCTTCTGCTCTCCTTCCCCCTTCTCTTACGCTTCTCTTCTGCAGACCCTTACTCTTCCTGGACGCTCCTGCGTCTCTCCTTTTGGGAGCGCCTCTGTCAGGCCCCCTGCTTCTTTTAGGCCTCTCCTAATACTGTAGGTCTTTTCATTTTCTTTTGTCCCTTGTGGCAATTCGAATTTTCTAGAAACCTTTTTCCGCTGTGAAACCAAACTCAGCGTTGATAAATTTTACTGGAACCAAAGTAACTTCTTTAAGTTTATCTTTTGTTCGACTAAAGTCTATTTTTAGTTTTAAGAACGTTTTTATTATTTTCAATCTTTTACACTAAAGCCACGCACAGCAAAGCAAAGCTTACCTTTTGTTAAAGACATTATTCTAAGTCTACAAGACTTCTTTTTATATTTTTGACCACGAGTCATCACTCCCACATCTGGAGCAGCAGTCTGTAGACGAGACCACGTGACCACGCAACAGAACCAAGACGGGTACTCTGGGCCAGCCGATTCAAACCTCCTCTTCATGGCGCCATCTTTCGGTTCTTCAGATGAAAATCCGGCAGACATGAAGACAACACGCCAAGAAACTGGAGCAAACTCCTCTGGACCCATCAGAGACTCGCTGACGGTTCTGAAAGATAGTAAGACTGTTCCTGAATTTCTGTGGTCGAAGTTGATTTAGGCTTCATTCTGAAAGTCCCATAGTTTGACTATATTTCCAAATCAGAGATTTAAATTAGTGTCTGAAACTCCATTTTAAACAACTAAACCAAATCACTATCACCAAATCATATAGTAGTGTACTTCTAGCTATCCTTGCTTAAAGGTATCTTTGTCTGTTTATCCATATGTCTGTTATTCATCTATGTTCATTATCTGCCAGAATCATAATCTATTCATCATTCTATTTACATTAAACTTCATATATTATAAAGGATTTTGTCTGTATATTCATTTCGGACCAGGGTGGGTCAAAGTGTTTGTAAAGAATTCATAACTTCAGATTTAAATTGAACAAGACTGATTTCTATTTGTTCAATCATTAGTGTTCAATTTTCATAATTAATCACTGTGATTAATCCTCAGGTTTCGATCCTGAGTGGTGCCCCATTGATTTATATGAGGAAAATTATATGAAATATGAATTTCATTAAAACATTTTTTTTATTAAATTATTTATTTTGAAATATTAATTTCATATTTTAATATCTGAATTACCCATACACACCGCCAAATATTAATAGATGAACAAAGTGAAACATGTCAAAAAGAACAAAGTGTGGATCCAGTGAAGGCTTTGTTCTTTTTCAAATGAAGACTCAGCGCAGAATGAAGTCTGGATTTTGGTGTAAAGTCAGCGTCTTAATATTTGATGGTGTGTCTGAAAGAATCAGCTGAATAACAGACTCTAACGTTGATATTCATGAAGCATGTCTTTCAAACAGAGCTCACAGAGGAACACTCTCTGCTCTCCTCCTGGAGAATGAAGCAGTCTTTGGAAAGTTGATCCCAGCTTTCTGAGTCACTCTGCAGTTTTTATGATCCCATGGTTTCAGACAGATGTAGAGACCAACCTGCAGCACTGCTTTCTGCCAGCAGGTGTCACTGTTTCCAGTGTTTTACAGACTGCTGGGTCTGAATGGATTCATTATCCGTCTGCAGAAAACAATAAATGCTAAATCTATCTGTGTTTATGTTTCATGTTCAGATGTGTTTGTTTTCACAGCTTCTTTGGATTGTTCCTCTTTTGTGAAAATAACCTCCTCCTGGATTAAAGAGACCACAGTCTCTTCACCATCTACTTCATTGGGCTTCTGTAGTCCAGGACAGTCTGAAGAGACTTGAAGGGGACTTGAGTCTATCTGTTGTATTCATATGACATCTCTCCTTTACTCCATTAAAGAGGCGCTTTAACTCCACCAGATTGATTCAATCGATGATCCACATTTCCTCTGAGATCTCTTTGAATCTTTGAAAATGTTTGTGTTTCTGCTCTCAGACAGAAGAATTGATCTGTGCTGATGTGAATGTGTGTGTCTCTTGATAACTGAGGACAATAATGTATCTCTAATCAATATTTGAAGTGATTGACTGATCTCATTAGAATCAGAGTAAAAGTTTCACTCCTTCAAACAGTCTCTAACATCAGGGCAGAGGTCCTCATGTTACGTTCACACCAAACACAAATTTCTCGTGTCGCGCAAACGAATCCCATGGAAAGTCAATGTGTAGACGCGAATTCGCGCTGGGCAACGCCTTTGAAGCGACACGCGGCTAGATTGATGTGAATTTCACGTCTATCGCGTCTTCGAGCGAGTTCAAAATATTCAACTACAGCGACAAATCCGCGTGACGCTGTGGCGCGATGGCCAACCAGCATTGGGAGGAGAAGCTGACGAGGATTACGTCAGAAAGAGGGACTGGACTTCTTTCCAAAGTCTGCTTGTCAACTCTGTTTGTAGACGTGCAGGACTGGAGCCATGGAGCAGATGAACTTTATGAAAGTCATTAAAATGCTGGAATATCTGGTAAGTTCTGCTGATTTGTGTGTGCTACTTACTTCTAGAGATGGATTTTACTATTGTGAGTTAGCTAATGTAACCACAGTTTGCACAATGGGCTCTGGCTAACAGTGTATTCATCGGCTTACTAGCAGTCATTTACTGTATGTTTTACCAGAGGAATCACGCCGAATGAAAGGGGAAAGTCTCTGGGACACGTACACGAGGGAGAGAGGGAGATCAAGCCAGAGGAAGAGTCTGCAGCTGGTTGGATAAATAACGTGACGCCCGTCTCTTCCTCATCCCTCCATAAACAGAGAGAGGCAAGCGGTGAAGCCAGGAGAGACGAAGGCTGCCGATGACAGACCAGGACCAGGGGAAGAACGGACCCCCAGGGGACAGAGCAGGACCAGGGGAAGAACGGACCCCCAGGGGACAGAGCAGGACCAGGGGAGGAACGGATCCCAGGGGACAGAGCAGGACGAATGGAGGATCAGAGAACAGATACAGAAAGAGGGGAGGCATCTGGAACCTCACAGTCTATCACAGGTAAGTTTACAGGTGAGGAGTCAAACTTAAAAGCTGCAAACTGGAGTAGAAAATCTTTGTTTTTATGAATGGATAGCTCATTGTTTTTCACATTTCTTCATGACAGGACCAAGCCTACTCTACTTTCTATGACTGCATGATAAATGAACTTGAATTAAAGGAACAGTCAAATAAGAACATGTCCACATCTTCATGCTTACATTCTTTAAAGAGTCATTGCATCCATGTGCTCCCAGGGATAAATCAGTATTTCTGATAAAGTCTGGGATGACTTTGTATATAAGAGCATGCTGAAGGCACTGTTAAAACACAAATGCTGGATGATATCATGGCTGTATGATGAAGTACTGGGGGTAACATGTAATATTTTGAGTGCTGTAAACAACTGGAATTAACTGGAATCATCTCACACCAGTTTTTGAATGTCCAGGCATGACATTTAGCTTCTGATGATGCTGCAGAACAAGAGCCTGTGTGTTTATCATAATGACCAGTTGTGTATTTATTTCTTTTATGTTGAGTAATTTTAATATTTTAACTGAATTAATTCTACTACTTTTGATTTTGTGTAATAAAGTGGTTTCACACCATGTTCCTTTTTTCAGGGTGAAAGATGACAAGGAAACCCACCAGAGAGGAGAGTGATGCTGCCTCTGCAAGCTTTGAGGAGGCCTCATCTGCCAGCCACCTAGCTTTTTGTCAGACACCCTGGTCCTCCCATGCAAAGGCTGCTGCTCCATCCAAAGGAATGTTATATTCCAAATCCTAAACTAATGTATAATCCGGCAATGTGTTACTTAATTTGGAACCATTCGAACAAGGTAACTGGGGCATCAGTCTTTGTAGGGACTGAGTCAGGTTTCCCATCATCTATTTTTTATCTTTCCCCCAAACACAGACACACCTCTTATCCTCATCATTCCACTTGTGTTGGTCAACAGTTCAAAGGTGTCTTTGTTTTTATAAAGTCTGCAAAATAAAGGCACTGAATGTTGTTCAAAATAACTTGCATATTGTTTTTTCCCACCAAAAAAAAAAAAGGTTGACAGCCAGGTTTGGCTTGGTGTTTATACTTGCAGTCCCATAATATGTACTGCATATAATATATGAAGTGGCCCAAAGTCTTAAGGGACTGCAAAAGAAATCTGTGTTGGATTGTGTCGAAGGCTTTGTCAAAGTCCAGAAACAAAATAAGTGCCTTTGATTTGACTGCATCTGCATAATCTAGCACAGTGTTTTTCAACCTTTTTTGAGCCAAGGCACATTTCATACATTAAAAAAATCCTGAGTCACACCACCAACCAAAAGTTTTACAAAATGACACATTTAGTCTCTCAATATATGAATCTATTTATCTGAGAGAGGGACTTTGGCTACTTCTTTAACTGTGTCAGGGCAAAGCATCTTATTTACAATAACTTTTGCAGGTAGTATTATTGTCCCTGCCACAGTGTGTGGCTTTCTTAATTTGGCTAAGACTTCAGCTACTAAGTAGCTAGCTTTGAGAGCTCTCACAGTCACCGTTGTAGTTTTTCTCAGAAAAGTTGCCTTTTTAACCACCCCTATTACGCTCTTCACCCAGGTTAGAATTTTGTCCAGGGCCCAGTTTGGAGTTTCATTTTTCCTACACCTCTCGCACGCATCATTAATTCTATTGTCTTAAATTAACAAGGTGTGCTTCATTCCCACCCAGTGGGTGGGAAGCGCAGGTCAGTACATGGACGAGGACTGAATTACTCCGCCAGTCACTACACTGCAGGCACAGACGCACTACATGGCAAATTATTTGCAGGATATGAATAATTCTTTTTTGGAATAACTAAGTGAAATTTGATAATGTCCCACGGCACACCTGACGATCTGTCACGGCACACTAGTGTGCCACGGCACAGTGGTTGAAAATCACTGATCTAGCAGATCTAAGATGAGTCTTATGTTACAGCTAATGTGTCTGTTTCTCAGAAACAAAAAGAGAATGGAGTCCAGACCTATTTGAAGTCTATTTGTATAAGTTAAATCCAGAATCTTTAATCAGTGGTTAAAAGGGTAATAGGACGCCAGTTTTCTATTAATAACGTGTTATGGATTGTCACCAGGACTGGACCCAAAAGCAGAACTCAGGCAAAGATGGATTGTGAAAATACAAGTCTTTTATTTGGAGTTCTCCCTGTGGTAATGGCGCCGTGAGTACAGAGCGGAGCAGTCCCTCTCTCCAGCGTACTCACACAGAGGGTAACTGGAGCTCAGGCAAAGGCAGGCAGGTTCAGCAGCAGACAGGGAAGCAATCAGCACGAGAGCGGGAAGCATGCACGGCAATCTCTGAAGCAAGATGGAAACACACAAGGACGTCAGCTAAACACACAAAGACAAGCAAAACATAAATTCTTGAGGAGCCACGGACTCAGAATACCACTGAAAACTGAAGTACAATCTGGCGATGAGTAGGAGGAAATCCAGAGGCTTTATATTAGAGGGTCGATTAGTGAATGGGCTTCACCTGGTGCTGCCTGTTGATAGGAAACCCCGCCCACATTCACCCACAAGAAACAAACAAGGGGAAGAGACACAGGAGGAGGAGTAACAGACAGGGAAATGACAAAACACACACACAAAGAGGGAGAGGGGAGGGCTGCCATGATGAGGATCATGACATAACGGGTCTTTCTCAGGTTTTGGTAAGAAAGCTAGAATTCATTGCTTCATTGTAGTTACCATCTCTCCTTGCTCTAAAGCAAAGGTCTTTGAATAAGTTCCCAAAGTGCATATAGAATTCAACAGACAGACCATTAACACCTGGTGCTTTGCCTTTCTTAAGTCTGAGGTCTTCGTCTACAGAAGGTATGTATGGGTGAATCTTTTCCAGGAATCGTTCACAGTCATCAGCCTTTAACTCTGATTCATATAGTCTAACAGAAAAATTAGTTACAAACTCAGAGATGACCTGAGGGTCTTCAGAAGGGACGCCATCAACACAAAGAGTAGTTCAAGCTGTCCTCTTAAAGTTCCTTTTCTCTAAAGCAAAGAAGTCGTTTGTGCTTCTTTCACCTTCTTCTAACCATTTGGCTCTGGATCTAATGAAGGCACCTTTCACCTGTTCAAGAAACATTTGATCCAGCTGTAGCTGCAGGTCCTTAATAGAATTTCTTCTTCCCAATTAAGATGATCTTTCCTCATAAGAAGGTCGAGTTCATGCATTAAAGTTGCTTCTTTTACTCTTTTTCATTTTTCAATTCTTTACTTCTCTTGAGGTCAACACTTCTGACCCTGTATTTGAAAAATCCCCAGTTTTTCTTATAATGATTCACTGGACTTTTTTCAAGGAGTTCCTCTATAGGCAATCTTAACAGAGTCATTAAAGCACTCGTCTTTTAATCACTCCATCCTCACTGCAGCACACTGCTCATTACCGCATGACATCACTCACTCACAGCCAATCACACACTGGGGAAGCTCCTCCCACATGACAACACGCTGCAGCACACTGAACAGAACATGAGTCAGCGATATTTAACGTGTGACTTTGGGGCCTTCTCTACAGAGTGACAGGATCAGTTCAGTTGAACATTTTGGTTGTACCATGTCCAATGACAGTAAAGATATATTCTTCTTCTAAATAAATACAAATATTGTTTAATATAACATGATAGAATAATATGGTCATAATAATGAGGTCTAATATCATCTGCATGTTGTCACAGAGCTCTGTGTTTACCTGTTTACACCTTCACTGAAGAACACCTACTCTCTGTTTATCTGTCCTGAAGCATCACGGATCACTTTACCCACAATGCATCATTATGACATTATTGATTCATTCAAGGACAAATAGAAATCATGCACCTCTTTTCAAAGCCCGTGCTGGTTAATGATGAGCCTGATATGAAACTTTATTAACCTGACAGGAAATATAACAAGTGTTTTTACTAACAGACAAACTTTACTGTCAGACTTCTGTTCATGAAGAGAACCAAGAGAACCAACAGGAACATCAACAGGAGAAAGAACTGAGCAGGAATATTGACCTTCTATTTATGACATTAGAGATTATGACACTATTACTTTATGCACTGAATCTGAGCAGATAGAAAACTCTGCAGCGTCCAATCAGGGAGTGATATTCCATAAGGGGGCGTGTCTGTGAAGGCTGTTCTCCTGTTTCCTCTCTCATCGCTCATCCAATTAGTCTCCTCCGCCCACTCTCCTCGGTCCTCCTGGATCATCAGGACTCAGCTGATTCTCCGTCAACACATCCACCTTTCAGAGATCATTACCTCCACCTGATGAGAGAAGAAGACGGACAACAGAAGTCATGAATCAGTGTTTACAGAGAGTCCCTTCATCAGCTGTCAGGCGAGCTGAGGAGAAGGAGGCAAGGACGACGTGCTGGTATTGAGGTTCAAGCTAAGAAATGACGACATGGACCTGTCCTTCCACCCACCGTTATGGGGAATGTAAGATCTATCTACAATAAGGTGGACAAGCTAACCTAGCACCAGAGGGAATACTGGCAGAGTAGCATCATGCTAACAGAGCTAACACCGGACACGAATGCCACACTGGAAGGATTTCACCTGCTGTGGGCGGACAGGATACAGGAGAGCAAGACTGAACTAACTGGTGAAGAAGGCCAGCTCAGTCCTGGACCCTGTGGAGGTGGTGGCTGACAGGAGAACTATGGACAAGCTGTCGTCTCTTTTTTTCTATATATATTCTTGTTGGAATTCTTATCTTTAAATGGAGAGAAGTCAGATGAAATTTGACTGTACTTGTACAATGACAATAAAGCTGATTCTGATTCTGATTCTAAGATATGAATCACTTAACAGTGAAATGTTACTGTCTGTGCTCAGTCACACTTTGTCCTCAAATAGAACACTACAAGCATCAAACAGGAATGAACAAACACAAGACTGCGTCCTCTGAGGCTAATTAGCAGGCAAACTTTGAACTTAGTAAAGAAACAGAAAAATAAGAAGACTGATGGTTCAATGGACGCACAAATCACCTGAGATGGAGTACACACTAACAAGCACCAACACTCTGCAAAGAACTGGGAACTAATGTATCAATTCTCTGTACTCCATGCAGCAGGCCAGCTGGTGTGAGAGCTGTGTCTGGGCGGCTCCTGTCCACTGATTGGCTAATCATTTTCCACTGTCTTAAAGCAACAGGCAGCCTTTTTAACAGACTTTCTTTCTGCTGGTTTATTTGCAGCTTTTCCCACAAATCCAGCGTGAAAACTCGTTAGCTGCTACCAATAACAGTCTCAGATCACTCTACAGTAATCCTGGACTTGCATTTTAGCATGAAACCTAAGGGCTTTAAACATTGGAGTCTTGATTCCCTCTTACTCGCAGATGCTAACTTTTGCAAATATATCTCTGACTCTATTACCTTTTTTTGCAAGACTAACATAAATAATGAGACCTCCCCATCTTTGTTGTGGGATACCATCAAGGCTTATCTAAGGGGCAGAATTATTTCTTTTACATCTCATGCAAACAAAATGCGCAGATCTCGCCAGAAGTTTCTTGAAGACTCTATTGCTGATTTAGATAGCTCTCTTTTGTCCTCGGTTACACCTGACTTGCTTAAAGAAAGATTTAAACTACGAACAGAACTCAACCTCCTTCTTACTACAGAGGCCGAACAACTTCTTCTTTCCTCTCGTGGCCTGATGTATGAACATGGAAATAAAAATGGTCGTCTTCTGGCACATCAGCTGAAGGCTAGAAAAGCATTGAATCAGATTACTCAGATAACTGACCAACTGGGCACAGTAACATCAGACCCAGACAAAATAAATGACACCTTTAGATCTTTTTTCTCCAATGTGTACACCTCAGAATCAACCAGCGATGAAACTCAATTTAACAATTTTTTTCAAAAAGTTAAATATGCCTAAAGTCTCACCTGATGACAATCAAAGGCTCACTGCTGCAATCACTCTATCAGAAATTAAAGAAGCAATAAATTCAATGAATAGTGGCACATCTCCAGGCCATGAGGGATACCCAGCAGAGTTTTTTAAACGGTTCTTGGACCAGTTGGCACCTTTGTTGTTGGAAATGTTTAATCACTCTTACAGCCAGGGCACCCTACCACCTATGCTCCAACAAGCCTCCATTTCTTTAATTTTCAAAAAAGGTAAAGACCCATCGTCTTGTGCGTCCTATCGACCAATTTCGCTACTCTCGGTTGATGTGAAAATACTTGCATTTACTTACATTTAGAAGCTGTAATGTCCTCTCTTATCTCTGAGGACCAAACAGGATTTATAACAGGGAGACATTCATTTTCTAATATACGGAGACTCCTCGACGTCATTCACACCCTGCCTTCTCTTTCCAGCCCAGAAGTGGTGATATCCCTTGACGCAGAAGAAGGCCTTTGACAGGGTTGAGTGGGCCTGTCTCTTCTTCTCCCTGCAACAGTTTGGATTTAGCACAGATTTCATTTCGTGGATCCGACTACTTTACTCCTCCCCTTATGCCTCCGTCTGCACAAACGGCCAGCGCTCAGCACCGTTCCCTCTATTCCGAGGTATACGACAAGGTGTCCGCTCTCACCGTTACTATTTGCCCAAGCTATTGAGCCGCTATCAGTCGCCTTAAAACAGGAAGGGGGATTTAAGGGCATTAAGAGATGGGGTGTAGAACATAGAGTTGCATTATATGCTGACGACTTACTTCTGTATGTAAGTGACCCAATAACAAGTGTCCCACATATTCTTACATTATTGAACTCATTTGGTCGCATCTCTGGATATAAACTAAATAGCTCTAAAAGCGAATACCTCCCAATCAACCAACTGGCCATAGATATTCCACCATCATCTTTACCTTTTAAAGCCAACTCAGAAATAAGTACCTTGGCATCATAATCACACAAACTATTCAAGCCCTGAAAGAAAAAAATCTCACTTCTTTAACAGCAACAGTTAAGTCTGACTTACAGAGGTGGAGCTCCCTGCCAGTGTCCCTTGCTGGCAGAATACAGATTATCAAAATGAATGTGCTGCCAAGATACCTCTACATTTTCCAATGCCTTCCCATTTTCCTCTCTAAAGCATTTTTTGTATGTATTAATGAGATTATCTCTTCCTTTATCTGGGCTGGTAAACACCCAAGAGCTAGTCGTGCAATACTCGGTAGAGACAGGTCGGTTGGGGGGCTGGGCTTACCCAGCATCATCGGCTATTATTGGGCAGCAAATGTCCATAAGATGACACTATGGTTCACCACACCCCAATCCAATTGGTGCCAGATTGAGACAGCGTCATGTTCCACCTCGCTTCAAGCCTCGATATGCAGCCCCCCTACCCTCTTCTTCTACTAACTTTACCGTCAACCCTGTGGTCATTGGTACATTAAAAATGTGGACATAAATAAGACGCCACTTCAGCTGGCTCACTGTCCCCCTTGCTACTCCACTATGTAATAATCATCTATTTATTCCAGCAAAGATTGACCCACGATTTAACATCTTAAAAGATAAGGGACTCTGTAACTTAGGTGCTCTGTATATTGGCGGCGCATTTGCGAGCTTTAATCAACTAATTTACACTTTTAATCTACATAGTCCCGACTTTTTCCACTACTTCCAGCTGCGTAACTTTGCAAAGACCAACACAGAATCATTCCCACTTAGCCCAACACCTTGTGGAATAGATTTAGCACTCAAGGTGAAAAACCTAGTAAGAGGTCATGTCTCGTTCCTTTACGACCTTCTGACCCCCTCCAGTGAATCCATATTAAACAACATTAGACTGAACTAAAGCTATCTGATGACTTCTGGGATGGAGCTCTGAAGGCGGTCAATTCATCTTCAAGCTGTGCTAGACTGTCCCTTATACAGTTTAAGGTCCTTCACAGACTACATTATAGTAAAGATAAACTTTCTAAACTTTACCCGGATAAGATAGACGAGAGATGTAATAGGTGTTTACAGACACCGTGCAACCTAACTCACATGTTTTGGTCTTGCCCCAAACTATCTACCTTCTGGCAATCATTCTTTAAAGCTATCTCAGACACGTTAGGCTTAGAATTAGAACCGACACCACATATAGAAATTTTTGGCAAACCACCAGATCTAACTCCCACCACAACTATCCAAAAGAACGTCATCGCATTCGCCTCTCTTGTCGCCCGTAGAAGGATCCTCTTATCATGGAAATCCCCTCAACCACCCTCAATCAAAGTTTGGTTAAATGACATGTTATTTCTTTTGATTGGAGAAGGTGAAGTTTACACTAAGAGGCTCATCTGACAAATTCTTTACACACTGGAGACCGCTACTCACTTATTTTGACAATCTTCCTGCCCAAGAAGTGTCCTTAAATTGAACTCAATTCGGCTCGTCCGCCGGCCAATTGGCCCAACACGAACCTAGTCCAAGAATGCTGTCAACCAGGGCGTGAGCAGTCAACTCCCACCACTCTCGGTGGTAGTTTGAGCCATACATAGCAACTTTGTATATTTGCACAACAATTCTGCACAAAACATTTCTATTTGCACTTTATTTGTTTTCTTTTTTGTTTTCTTTCTTTTATTTACACCTAAGTTATCTTGATTTATTTTGATTATATTTTACATTATTATTATGACTGTTCTTTTAAACTTACCGGTCTTTACGGTTGTCACTGTGGATATTATGTATACATATGTATGTTTCCACTTGTCTGTCTCACTGTCTGGGGGGGGATGTTCTTGTTCATGTTTGTTAAAAAAAAACGAAAACTATTGTACGAAACAACACTGTGATTTATACCTGCCTTTTGAAAAAAAAATAAAAAAAATAAATAAAAATAAAGTAAAATAAGAAGAGAGTGGTTGATGCTGTGAGCTAAAGAATCCATAGATGTTTATGATGTTAAAAACCTGACAAATGGAGGATCAGAATTATCACGCACCACAGGAGCTTTCTGTCCTTTAAGGCCACCGTCTCATTACGGACAAGAAGGGTGAGTGAGGGAGTGTTCCAGTCTGACTGATAAACAGTCCCATTTCTACGCACTGTACCTTTAAATGCGGTCTGTTTCTTCAGTTTGTGCTCGTACAGCGAGAGGCACAGCATCAGGGTCACCATGAGTAGTTCATGTACATCCGGGTGATTCAAGGAGTCTTATTGATGCCACACAAACAAAGTGATCAGGGGACATTTTCCCTCACTTAGAAAGGCTGACTCATCATTTCCAGTAAATATCAAGAAGAGGAGAGACTCTGACCTGATAAAAGAGGTTACCACGGAGACGGGCAATAAAGCAATAAGAGTCAGTTAGTGTGGATCAGAGTTCAGACTCCACTCTGAGGGAGCAGAGGGAGGAAAAGGACGTCTGAGAGAGGGTGAGTTTTATTCAGTGTTTTACTGTCAGCTCTGTATCTGAAGTGAATCAAGTGTCATGTGTTCATCAATACACTTACAAACCAGTAAAGAAAGACAGCTGATCAGATCCAGAGCTGGATCAGGTCTTCATACAGGAACCTGAATGTGTGGTTCCTCCTCTTGTCTCCGTCTTTGGTGAGTCCAGCAGAAAGTGTTTGTTCATTTTTGAGCTCAGAGCTACACGTCGCGTTATTGTGAGGCTTTAAAATCAAACATCCGTCATCTGTAGACCGTGAGTCTGACAAGGATGAGGGAACAGATCTACAAAGTGCTGTGGATACTGGGTCTCAGCAGATGTGTGTCTAACATGAGTCTGGTCCTGCTGGAGGTTTCTGCCTGTTAAAGGAAGTTTGTCCTTGCCACTGTAACTTGCTAAATGCTGCAAAGTGCTCTGCTCATGGTGGATAAAGATGAGATCAGACTGAGTCCTGTCTGGAAGATGGGACTGGATCTGATCCGGTCTTGATGTTGGGTCTTTGTTAATAATAGAACATAGAGTCCGGTCTAGACCTGCTCTGTTTGGAAAGAGTCTGAGGAGAAGGTTTGTTGTGATTTAGTGCTTTATAAATAAAGATTGATTGATAGAGATGAGACTTCCTCTCACACTGTTTCTCTGACACACTTACAGACTCTGAACAGACCAGTGTGTCATGATGTCAGTGTTCTGAGCTCATGATCACTGAGGTTTCAGAAGAACTGATGTTCAGGAGATGTGTTTGGATTCAGGGGGAGAAAGTCAAAGCTTTAGATGCTGCAGGTCCATTAGCACTAAATACAGCTTCAATGTAACGTTTGAACTTTACCAAAGGTTGCTTTGTCAACATGGACTGACCTGTCAAATATTCATACTGTGATTTTATACCCTGCTAGACAGAATACTGTTGGTCCTGACTATCTTTATTGCTGTTAAATATTAACATATCAGTTCATAATCTCAGTCCAAAGTCTGTTTATGGACCTCATTCAGTGCTGGATTAAAACTACAGGTTACAGGTACAATAAATGTATTCAGTCATCAAACAGACAAAGGTCAGACACGAGGAAGCAAACCCCACAGAGGAGAGTCCTACTGAGGGGAGAACACAGCAGACCCCTGAGGACAGCTGGGACATGATCCAGAGTCCATATTGTTCATGGTGGAGTACGTGTTGTGGACTTTCTGTAGTCTGATAGATGTTAGCATGTTTCACACTCATGTCTTTCCAGTGTTAGTGTCTCCTAGTGTTGGATTATGCTGAAGCCTGCTTGGTGAAGCTTCAGGGCTGCATACTATTCAGGAGCAGAGGAAGCTTCCTTCTGTTTAGGGATACATTCATCCTCCATGTCATCAGACGCAGTGAGGTGATGAGCCAGACTTACTCTGGAAGAAAAACATCATGTGATTTAACATACAGTTTACCAACTCAACAGGATGTGGTCCAAAGCTCTGACACGTGAGCAGAGCTGAATACTTCCTGTTTCTTTGAGGACTTTTTGACTTGATCACATGAGACTGAAGAAGAAACCATCAATCAGGACCTTTCTGATTCAGAACAAGAAGAAAAGAAGAGAATGATAGTGTGCAGATCAATAGTTGATATCATGAGATCTTCATGGTGTAACACACTCCTCCTGTTTGTGTCTCACCTGTCTGTCTACCTTGTCCACAGGTTGAAGAACTTACAAACACTTGATACAGATGGACTCACTCTGAAGAGCAGAAGATGGATGACTGTGTGGAGGAAGAGGAGCACAGAGCAAAGTCTCCCCTGTCTGGCTGTCTGTCTATGAAGAGTGACCAGTCTAAAGGTGGAGCTCTAAACTTCAGTCAAGAACCAGGACCCTCAGACACAAAGTATGAGTTACTAATGTTTTCAAGTTTTAGTGGCTGTTGAGATTTAAAGAGAGCTTTTGATGAAAATGTTATTTAAGAGAAGATATCGTCTTCACAGAAAGAGGAAGAGGAGTCCTGATTCTGTGGAGGACCCATACAGGGACCAGTCTGGTTCCCCGAGATACCTTTCCTGTCTGCAGTGTGGAGTAAGAACCAGGGCAGGACCAGGACTGAGGACAGCTGCTCGGACCAGGACTGAACATAGTAAGACTGTAAACCTGTTTGCTTGTTACGTTGTCAGGTCTTTCTGAACGTCCCTGAATGGACTTCATGATCTTACCTGCTCTAGATGCTCTCATGGTTTCACTTCACTGATAACGACCGTCCTTTCCTGATTGACATTTGATTGTTACACTTTCTGATTTGTTTTTGGTGACAGGTGGTCTGCAGAGGGATTTAGACCAACACAAGACCAGTCTGAGGACCAGATGTGAGCATGTCAGTGAAGGAAGTGAGGAAACAGGAAGTAGAACCCTACTCAACAAAGCAAAGTCTCCCCTGTCCGGCTGTCTGTCTATGAAGAGTGACCAGTCTAAAGGTGGAGCTCTAAACTTCAGTCAAGAACCAGGACCCTCAGACACAAAGTATGAGTTACTAATGTTTTCAAGTTTTAGTGGCTGTTGAGATTTAAAGAGAGCTTTTGATGAAAATGTTATTTAAGAGAAGATATCGTCTTCACAGAAAGAGGAAGAGGAGTCCGGATTCTGTGGAGGACCCATACAGGGACCAGTCTGGTTCCAAAAGATACCTCTCCTCTCCACAATGTGGAGAAAGTTCCAGGGCAGGACCAGGACTGAAGACAGCTGCTCGGACCAGGACTGAACAAAGTAAGACTGTAAACCTGTCTGCTTGTTACGTTGTCAGGTCTTTCTGAACGTCCCTGAATGGACTTCATGATCTTACCTGCTCTAGATGCTCTCATGGTTTCACTTCACTGATAACGACCGTCATTTCCTGATTGACATTTCATTGTTACACTTTCTGATTTGTTTTTGGTGACAGGTGGTCTGCAGAGGGTTTTAGATCAACACAAGACCAGTCTGAGGACCAGATGTGAGCGTGTGAGTGAAGGAAGTGAGGAAACAGGAAGTAGAACCCTCCTCAACAGGATCTACACTGAGCTCTACATCACAGAGGGACAGAGTGAAGAGGTGAACACCCAACATGAGGTGAGACAGCTAGAGACCACCTCCAAGAAGAAGATCCTCCAGGACATTCCCGTCAAGTGCCAGGACATCTTCAGAGCCTTACCTGGTCAACAGGAACCCATCAGAGTGGTTCTGACAGTCGGCGTCGCTGGTGTTGGGAAAACCTTCTCAGTGCAGAAGTTCACTCTGGACTGGGCCGAGGGCTCAGAGAACCAAGACCTCAGTCTGGTGGTTCTGCTTTCATTCAGGGAGCTGAACCTGATCAGAGATAAGCGGTACAGTCTCCTCCAGCTGCTCCATGATTTCCATCCAACATTACAGAAGGTCCCAGCAGAGACGCTGGCTGTCTGTAAACTGGTGTTCATCTTTGACGGTCTGGACGAAAGCAGACTGTCTCTGGATTTCAAGAACACTCAGGTTGTGTCTGACGTCACACAGAGCTCATCCATAAACCTGCTGTTAACAAACCTCATCAAGGGGAATCTGCTCCCCTCAGCTCTGGTCTGGATCACTTCTCGACCCGCAGCGGCCAATCAGATCCCTTCTTCACGCGTTGACAGGGTCACAGAAGTCCGAGGCTTCACTGACGCCCAGAAGGAGGACTACTTCAGGAGGAGGATCAGTGATGAAGATCTGTCCAGCAGAATCATCTCACACATCAAGACCTCCAGGAGCCTCCACATCATGTGTCAGATCCCGGTCTTCTGCTGGATCACTGCTACAGTTCTGGAGCACATGATGAGCACAGAGCAGAGAGGAGAGCTGCCCAAGACCCTGACTGACATGTACTCACACTTCCTGCTGGTCCAGACCAAGAGGAAGAGGAAGAAGTACACTGAGGGTCCTGAGACCAGTCCTCAGGAGCTGATGGAGGCTGACGGGGAAGTTCTCCTGAAGCTGGGCCGGCTGGCGTTTGAACATCTGGAGGAAGGAAACATCATGTTCTACCAAGAAGACCTGGAGCGCTGTGGTCTGGATGTCACAGAGGCCTCGGTGTACTCAGGACTCTGTACAGAGATCTTCAAAAGAGAGTGTGTGATCTTCCAGAAAACAGTCTACTGCTTTGTTCATCTGAGCGTTCAGGAGTTTCTGGCTGCAGTCTACATGATCCACTGTTTCACAACCAGGAACAGAAAGGTACTGGCACCTTTTATGGGAGGAGAACATGTAAATTCATCCCTGGGTGTCTTCCTGAAGAGGTTCATGGAGAAATCCCTCCTAAGTAGAAACGGTCACCTGGACCTGTTTGTCCGCTTCCTTCATGGACTCTCTCTGGAGTCAAACCGGAGACTCTTAGGAGGTCTGCTGGGTCACACAGACATCAGTCCAGAGATGATCCAAAGAGTCATCAACAACCTGAAGAAGATGAACAGTGATGAGATCTCTCCTGACAGAAGCATCAACATCTTCCACTGTCTGACGGAGACGAACGACCTCTCAGTCCATCAGGAGATCCAAGAGTTCCTGAAGTCAGAGAACAGATCAGAGGAACTCTCTGAGATCCAGTGCTCTGCTCTGGCCTACATGCTGCAGATGTCAGAGGAGGTTCTGGATGAGTTGAACCTGAATAAGTACAAAACATCAAGCCAGGGACGACAGAGACTGATTCCAGCTGTGAGGATCTGCAGGAAGGCTCAGTAAGTCCAGATTTGATGGTCCTCATGTATCAGTGCAAATCAGCTGTTTGGTTCTTCCTGCTCTTTAAAGGAACCTGCATCATAAGACATGTTGACCTTGTTGGATTCACATTGTTCTCTTTTATATGTATGCTGTAAAACTAAACACAATAGATTTCTACATCTTGTGAAAATGTGAAAAATGGATCCACTTGTTGGTGGCCATTGTTCCTCACACTGTGCCGTCAGTTGGTATCTCTGCTACGGCTGCTCCGTTCATCTCATCCAAACTTTCCCTGCACGAGTGACGTCTGTGGAGCACTTTAGTTTCAGAGCGAGCGCAGCGTCAGTGAAGAGGACAGTAATGAAGAAGTTCTTCTGAATGTCATAGTTAGTTGTAAAGTTTAAAGTGGACCCTGATGGTCCTTTACAGTTTTGTGGTTCTTGATTGAATTGAAAGGACTCACAGCAGACTGGAGTCTCTGTTTACAACCAAACAAAAGAAACAGACAAAACCTCTGCGTCAGAAACTCTCAGACACACCTGATGAACCGCTCCTTGGTCTGGTCACTTAGTGGCCTGTATCAGGCTGTGTGAGGAGATCCAGATCAGATGGTGCTGTTTATGCAGTAAGGGACAGAGCATGAGAGACAGACGGCCTTTATACACCGCCCGTCCAAACAAAAAGTGGACCACTCTAATATTTTGTTGGACCGCCTTTAGCTTTGAGTACGGCACACATTCACCCTGGCATTGTTTCCATAAGCTTCTGCAATGTCACAACATTTATGTCTGTCCAGAGGTGCAGTCATTTTACATAAAGATCTTGTATGACGGGAAAGTAGGACCGCTGGGCAAAGTCTTCTCCAGCACATCCCAAAGGTCCTCAATGGTGCTGAGGTCTGGACTCTGTGGGGGTCAATCCATGTGTGAACATGAAGTCTCATGATCCCTGAACCCTTCATTCACAATGTGAGCCCCACAAATCCTGGCACTGTCATCTTGGACAAACTGAGTTTTTTGATGCTTTTTAGATCCACCTTGTCCACCTGAACCTGTGAGGTAGGCT
The DNA here is from genome assembly GCF_009762535.1 of Notolabrus celidotus. Lineage (NCBI taxonomy): Eukaryota > Metazoa > Chordata > Actinopteri > Labriformes > Labridae > Notolabrus > Notolabrus celidotus. The sequence continues at coordinate 37,571,059 of NC_048280.1, read as the reverse complement.
GAGGAGAGGTCTGCTGAAACACATCAAGTCTGAAAGATCAGTCCAGTCTTTGTTGCTTTACTGTCACCCTAGCCCACAGCCACCATGGAGGATTAGGACCACATCAGGATTAAAAATAAGAGGTTTTTACATGAAAGACGTAAAGTTACAAGAATAAAAAGATGAACTTACAGATTCCAGTGGTCAGGTTAGGAGAATGAAGCTGTAATCTTCTGAGAGTTGTAGTTTCACTTGAAAGAAGTTTGAATGACAGCTTATCATGAATCTCTACAGTCTGTAGGATCAAACAACATATAGAGAGATGTTAGAAGAGCAGCCAGCTGCTTGATCTAAAACCAAGAACATGGATCATCTTGTGAAGTGAAACTGGACAGCTGAGGACAAACAGCAGAAACGAGCACAGGCTGTCTACTAATCTGCTCAGAGTAGACTCAGTGTGTTACACTATCTATTCAGACTTCTGATGCGTATGACGAGGTGGTGCTGATGTGCTCAAAGACTAAGGGCCCGATCTACTAAAGGTTTGCGTGTATAAAAACATGTGCAAACTTGATAGCGCATGCAAAGCTGACGTACTAACCGGGAGCACCGAGGATTGCGTCTGTCAAATGAGCAAAATAGCACTCGCTATCCATTTAGCGTGTTTGCCTTCATGAATATGCAGAATACATGTAGATCATCAGAACGTGCAAAATACTGGGAGGAGGAGATGCAATTGTAATCATTTAGCAAATGCAATGGGATTTATCAAACCTGAAGCAGATAGCGGGCGGTGTTTTTGTGTCTATATTTAGCACGTTTGAAAGGCAGGTGCAAACTAGCACAGCGTTACGCACACATGGCAGTCACAAAAAGGAGCCATGCCATATCTCCTATGGAGAAACTCCTTCAACACTGCAACACAAATTCAAAGCAGTTCAGCACCACGGATAGCGACCGCAGTAGGTCACTGTATCAACAGCTATACAGTTTAGTAAAATTGGCACAGCGGCTCACATGTTCACATACAAACAAAAAATCAATATGAAGTACTCGGCCTACTCACCACTGTTTGGACGAGCCTTAAGCTCCGCCGACTTGTCCACGATGCACTGTATGTCCATTTTCATTGCTCTGTCATTCTCAATGGACAACGGGGCAAGTCCACTCAGTCTCTCCTGTCCCACCGTGCTCCTCAAGAGGTTTTTAGTTTAACTTGGAGAATGAGTGCTCAGAAGTTGTGAAGATGTGACGGGAAGAGTAAAAAATAATAGGAGGGCCCAAACCTCACTGCTGGGTGGTTGACAATGAGCATTTTGTCAGATCAGCAACAGACTTTTGCTTTGGTATCTGGTCCCTGAAAGAGGTTCTAAAGGAAAGCAGTAGGCCAGGGAAGCTGGGGGCGATGTCCCGACTGTAGCGCTCACTAAGCTGCCAGGCAGCTTGGTGTAACTCCTCATCTCGTGCTTGCAGCAGTGTGTTGGGGTGAACTGCCTCAAACATGTTCACAGTTCCATTTAAGCTGGTGAATCTTTGGGACAGTTGCTGGATGATGATATCAAGACAGGCATTAAAAACGTTCACCCCAAAGTTGCTCTCTGCGTCAGTGAGGCGACGGTCTTCATCAAAGTGACGCCTAACTTTTCTGGTCCTGGTTGTTTCAAACTGCAATTGACTTCCCAATTAAGTAGCTAGAGCAAGACTGGCAGACTTTTGAACTAATTAAATGTGTCCAATATTAGAGATTTTATTAAGGGAAAGTTTTTCCTTTGTTCTTCTGCAGATATCTTGCACTCTTCGTTTTATATCATCAGCAGATCTTCTGTTTTTGCTCAAAGGATTCACCTTTTCACAGATGGCCTCCCCAAATCGTGTTTCTAACACTGAGATGTCTCTGCTGGAGTTCACAGATGTGTTTATGTGCGTCCTCCACTAAAACCTCCAACTCCATGGCTTCAAACTTCATTTTTCGTTTACGGCCACTCTGCTCTCCAAAACTATCCATGGTGACAGCTGGTAGCACACGCAAAATCCTCATTTGAGGGCGGTCCGTTCCACTTTTGCACTTGTTATCATTTGCGCACGCAGTCATAGTAGATCACCTGCAACACGCCCAGAAATAACATGTGCAATGTTTTAGTTTGCACACGCAATATAGTGCTCCTTATTTGAGATCTTAGTAGATCAGGCCCTGAGTCTTCACTTCTTCATGAAGCTAAAGTTGAACTTCACAAGATGCTCCACACTCCTGGTTTTAGTGCAGGCGGCTGGCTGCTCTTCTGATCTTCACATTTCAACATCTATGCTAACACAGACTAAAACTCTGACTTCTTCTCTTTACCACTGTTCTCCTCAGTTTGTGACTTTACTCTCTGAACTCAGAACACACTGTTGTTCACAGTATAGCATATAAGAGGGGTGTTGGTTGTTGACTGTTCCAGATCAGTCCTAAAGATGGCGCTGTGAATGCTTTGAATCAAGGGGAAGGAGAAATGTAACTTACCTTTTAATAATAACGTGTTTTTAATATTTATGTCCTCACAGATTTGAACGCTGTGGACTCTCAGACACTCACTGTGAAGTTGTGGCCTCAGCTCTGAAGTCCAACCCGTCCCATCTGAGAGAGCTGTACCTGAACAACAACAGGCTGCAGGACTCAGGAGTGGAGCGTCTGTCTGCTGGTCTGAAGAGTCCAAACTGTAAACTGGAGACTCTGGGGTCAGTTCAGTCTTTCTCTGTCTCTGTTCTGGATTTCTTGTGGAATTAATGGTTGAACCTCATTCAGACTCCTTCATATCATACATGCACATTTCTAGAAGTTTCTCTTCACTTTCTTTCTTTCTTTCTTTCTTTCTTTCTTTCTTTCTTTCTTTCTTTCTTTCTTTCTTTCTAAACAAAGATGGAGGAAAATGTGGGCTCAAACTGCTGATCCTGGATCAGTTCAAAACCCCAGATGGGCTCTGATCCAATAGTTGAGATCAGAATGTGGACATCGGTAAAAAGGTTCTTGTCCTCCATAGTCTCTATTCTTTGTTCTTTAAGGACTCTATGTTTCAAACGGGGAGATCAGTTTGGTTGTTGTGCTCAGTAACTTGTAGAATTGTCTTCAAAGTGAACATGAAAAAGAAAGGTGATAAACCCTGATGGTGGTTCTGCACTAACAGAATTGGGATCAGATGTTTTTGTCATATTGCCCTCCACCAATCGTAGACGTGCTGGGCATTATTTACTTTCTGTTACTCCAAAAGTCTTTTCAGACGTTTTCAGATACTTTGTCATCTTTTGTCAAATCTAGAATCAGTTTGAGAATTGAGTTTGTGTCTGTCCAGCTGTTGGAGCTGCTGGCAGAGAACAGGAGGTGAAGTCAGTGCGTCTTTATTGAAGCAGCAGGATGTTGTCATTGGTGTTGATCTGAACTCTGTTTCACTCTTTCTCTGTTTGAAACCTGCATCCTGTTAGCTTCAGCTGTTTGGAGCCTCACTTTTCTTCATGTATACATCCTAAAAGGTCATCAACCTTTTTAAGCTCAAGATCTCTGACCTCAACTTGTGTGAAAGGTGAGATCTACCTATAGAAGCATTGAGAAAAAAAGGACAGCACATAATGTATTTCCTATTGAGCCTTATTGTATGAATTACAATGAATTATTTGTATAACCTTCAAACTGAAAGCCCTGAAAAAAATGAACTAAAACACAAAAAAGAAAGGCATGTGGCTTATACCCCTTGTAGTGGCTTGCTTTCGCCAAACGAAACAAACACCTATAAGCCACTGAGGGGCTGCTTTACCGGGACTCAGTTGACGCGTCCTCCTCGTCAGCATGAATGAATGAAGTCCGCTCGTGCATTGACATCAACGGGTTTATTAGACTCACAATATACGCACAGCCGATCAATCCACACTTGCATCTAATCGAACTTGTAGAATTACAGGCTTACGTCTATTGTAGACAATACGATGACAAAACGTAACACGACGGAACAAGACGGTCAAAAACTGTTTGCTACCCGGTAGGCAGCTCACCTGCCACTGATTGGGTCTTCTTCCCTATATGCTTTCTAACACCTGGTTTGACACACCCACCACCTAGTGTCCACACAAGTGCATCAAACACACAAACAGTCCACACATAATATTGACACACATAAGGCTCTAACACCCCTTTTAATAATAATTGTATTTGTTCATACCACAAAATTAAATGAATAAACACTTGTAGTGGACAGATCATATTTAAGTGTAATGAGCTGTTTTGTTTACCTGATGAAACTTCAAACTTTACCTTGCACTTTTTAAAAAGTTAAACTGTAATGTACACTTATTGAATTATCAGTCAGTTCAATTCAGTTACCTGCAGTTAGACCAAGTTACATGTTGCATCTAAAGCAGCATCACTTTACACTTAACAACACCATATAGCAGGCAAACAAGTTAGTGAGATGTCTGTGATTGAATGCTGTCTGTGAGTGGTAGTAAAGTAGTATGCACTCACTCTTAGTGCACATGCAGTGAGGAGGGGATATTTCTCTTTGCTGACAAGTCCCCAAAAGTCACTGTCCCTTGATCTGGCTTTCAGCTCAATGTCATTTTGCACATCAACCATCTCCATATCAACACCACTTGGCAAAACAAATACTTGCTGGAATCTGGTTGCTATCTGCTCAATATCAATAGGCAGAAACGGGTTTGACACAAAAGCAGCAACATCTTCCATGACGCTTAACTCACCAAAACGCTGAGTAAACTCCGCTGCCACTTTGTCCAGACAGGCTCAGTACTGCTCCGGGTGAAAAGCATCCTTGTTTACGATGGTTTGTGACATTTTTTCCAGGTCAGAGAAGTGGGTCAGCCTCCCGTTCTGTAGGTGTGTGGTCCAAACACCCAGCTTGGCCTTGAATGCATTCACTGCTCTGATCATGTGGGGCAGGTCTTGGTCTTTTCCCTGCAGCTTGTAATTGAGTGCATTCAGTTTTGCTGTCGGGTTGAACAAAAACCCCAGATCCAGTAGCCACGCATCATCAGACAGTTCCTCATGCTCCTCGTTCTGTGTTGACAAAAAAATCTTTATCTCAGGCAGCAAGCCAACAAATCGCTGCAGCACTTTGCTGCGACTCAACCACCGTACATCAGCGTGGAGAAGTAGGTCTCCGTACGCGGCATAAAAGCTCATCCAATAACGTCGAGTTTATCAGCTTGACCACGAGTGTCATTACATGGGACAAGTCCAAGACTTTGCCAACCAAAGCCTGCTGATGGATAACACAGTGATAATCCATGAAATGTGGAAAGTCTGGGTCGCTGCGACACAACAATTACATTGAAAATATACTGTGTGCCTCCTAAAGAGAGGAGAGAGAAGAACGGTCTCACAATCCTAAAAGCAGTTTATCAGGCATTCTAGGCTATTACGTGATTATTTTGTCATTATCTTTAAGAGCTACAGGGAAAGCCTCAAAGATCTACCTGTCGATCAAGATCGACGGGTTGGCGACCCCTGTCCTAAACCATTCTCTGCTCTCTGCAGGTTTGAAGATATTAGATTTCAATCTGAATCATTTCTTTCTGTCATTTCATCATTTCTTCTTCATACAGGTTGTGGAGCTGCAGTTTGTCAGCGATCAGCTGTGCTTCTCTGGCCTCATCTCTGAAGTCCAACCCCTCCCACCTGAGAGAGCTGGACCTGAGTAACAACAATCTGCAGGATTCAGGAGTGAAGGAGCTGTGTGATTTTCTGCAGAGTCCAAACTGCAGACTGGAGACTCTGAAGTAAGACACCTTTCCTTTGTTTAATTCCTCTGCTGAGATGTTTCTGATGTGATTGTTGTGGTGACACTAAACTGCAGAACCATGGCTGATCTCTAACTGATCCACACTGAGGGTCTTCAAGCTGAAGTCTGGTTCCTCTCAGAGGTTTTTGTTGGTTGAGGAGCAGAACGATGATGAGCTACAGATTGAAAACCTTGAAGCTCCTGAGAGGAACTTTGCTTTGTGTTGATTTTGGCGACACCTGTGGACAAAGTGGTCTGTCTTATCTCTTTGCTGGTTTTGGTCTGAATATGTGTAAGTGCTTTTTGTAAACACAGTCTCATCCTGTTATCTTTGAGTGGTCTAAAGTATCAGTGCCTGTGAATTAGGGCATGTACAGGACAGGATCAGCAAAGATCTGAAGAGAAGTGAAAAGTGGTCTCCATGGCTTTAAAGTGAGTTCTTTACATTTCAAACACAAACTTCCTGTTACACGGAGACAATGATGACACACAGTTTAAACACTTTAATGCAGGATGGAGGGATTCTACTGAATGTCATATATTCTGCTTCAGATCGTAAAATTCACCTTTATGCTGACGACACAGTTTTGTATTGTAATGCTGCTAATGCTCAGTCTGCTGTGCGTTCTGTCCAATGGCTGCTTAGATAGATAGATAGATAGATAGATAGATAGATAGATAGATAGATAGATAGATAGATAGATAGATAGATAGATAGATAGATAGATAGATAGATAGATAGATAGATAGATAGATAGATAGAAACTTTATGAATCCTGTGGGATGGTTCCCTTCTCTGAATCAGAAGTTGTACTCACCAGACATAGGTTAGTCTTACATGCAGAGAAAACCAAGTTCATGATCTCTTCCAGGTCCACACATATTGATCTGAAAACTCCAGATCACCAATATAGAAAGGGTGAAGGTTTATTAATATCTGGGTATCTGGATGATGAGAAAGTTCCTTTTAAAGTCCGATTTTAAATGTGTCCAGTAAACTTGGACTAAAGATTGTCTTTTTCTACTGGATCAAATCCTGCTTTCCTTTGCACTGTAGGAAAACCCTGGTGGAGGGAACTTTTGGATCAGAGCTAGACTCTGGAGATGTTTTGTACAGGCATGCTTCAGCCTCCACCTTAAAACCACCTGATGCAGTTTTTCACTCTGCACTGAGATTTATTACGCTGATCATTACAGCACTCATCACTGCATCCTTAACAAACAGGTGGGATGGTCCTCTCTGACTGAAAGGTGTGATTTGAACTCATACCCGTTTATTATAAAGCTCTTATTGGGATGCCACCCTCATATATATCATCCATGCTGGTTATGTCCTCTGCAGCACATCACACCAGATCTACTAATGGGCTCACTCTCCAGGTTCCCAGAGTTCATTCAGAGCTTGGAAGATCTGCATTTGGCTTTTTTGGACCATCTGCCTGAACTCACTGCAAAGCTCTTTAAAATGAACACACTGCTTTCTTTGAGTCATTTTAAATCCTTAGTTGTAAACATTTGAACCTCTGATTGTACCTTTTTTAACTGACTTTGTTTTAACATGACTTTTTTAATTGTTGTCTGTTTTCATTTGATCATCATTCTTTGAAGGTTTGATCTTTTATTTGCTTATCATGCATTTGAATGTTTCTTGTATTTGCTCCACGTTGTTGTAAACGAGAGCTTTGCTTTCAATGATTTTCCAGTTTAGATCAAGACAATTCATTTCAACCTGAAATGCTGACTTTGTGTGTCTGTCTCATTGAATGACAGTGAAAGATGTTGTAGATATGATGAAGATAGGTTTCTTCAGTTCCTCCAAACTCATCCTGATATATTCTGAATCTTTGGGACTTTTGGATCTGGAGTCAAATCTAAAGTCTGTTGAAGAGTTTTCATTTGAGTTTGACTTGTTGGTGTATTTGGAGTCACAGGTGGGGCGGGTGGAGTTTAACAGGTGAAGTCATGAACATCTTGTCTTTTTTAATCTTCATCAAACTTTATAGAAGCAGCATTTATTTATTGATATTTATTTTGTATTTTGGTTGAGTTCACTTCAACAGTAATTTCTACATTTCTGCTGTATCTGTTGTTACACAGTTTCACTAAATATAATATCATTATAAACCAAACACAGAAGATATACCTTCAGATGAATCAACACATGAGAGTAAATAATAAAAGAATATATCAATAAATAAAAAGAAGAAGGAGGAAAATAAAATGAGGGAGTAGAAATAAAGGCCTTTTATTTAAGCGACATGAACTATATTTCAGAAACCTTCTCAGACCACAGACTGAGGGACGGGGGTCAGCTCTGAACCACTTCATAGTGACACATATGACCACTGATGCCTCTTCTATCTGTTCCCTGTGGGGGTACACCCAACAATGCCCCCCTGGGATCCTTCAGGAAGTCTTGGTCTAACACTTGTTTAAGAGTCTTAAAAACGCCATCCCATAATGTCCTTATGTTGGGGCAGGTCCAGAATCTGTGTGTGTGGTTGCTCAGCGAGCACAGTTTCTCCATCACCTTATTGAGTGAGTTGGGCTCATTGTGGTCCCTGTCTCTGTAGTCCTGAAGAATCTTGTTCCAACCCTCCTCTTAAATTCCCTCCATACATTTGAATTGGTGCCTCGATGAACCTGGGAGCATCTTTCCTCCCATGAGTCCTGTGGTCTGTCTCTATTCATCTGGGTAGAAGCAGCGTGTTGTCTGTGTTCTTTGTTCTGAATAGGAGGTGAAGTCAGTGCATCTTTATTGAAGCAGCAGTATGTTGTCATTGGTGTTGATCTGAACTCTGTTTCACTCTTTCTCTGTTTGAAACCTGCATCCTGTTAGCTTCAGCTGTTTGGAGCCTCACTTTTCTTCATGTATACATCCAAAACCTTCCTCTGCTCTCTGCAGGTTTGAATATATTAGATTTCAAGCTGGATCATTTCTTTCTGTCATTTCATCATTTCTTCTTCATACAGGTTGAAGAGCTGCAGTTTGTCAGCGATCAGCTGTTCTTCTCTGGCCTCAGCTCTGAAGTCCAACCCCTCCCATCTGAGAGAGCTGGACCTGAGTTACAACAAGCTGCAGGATTCAGGAGTGAAGCAGCTGTGTAATTTTCTGCAGAGTCCAAACTGCAGACTGGAGACTCTGAAGTAAGACACCTTTCCTTTGTTTAATTTCTCTGCTGAGATGTTTCTGATGTGATTGTTCTGGTGACACTAAACTGCAGAACCATGGCTGATCTCTAACTGATCCACACTGAGGGTCTTCAGGCTGAAGTCTGGAGACCCAACACCAAGACAGGATAAGACTCAGTCTGACCCCACCTTAAACCACCATGAGCATTGCACCTCACAGTATTTAGCTAGTTACAGCGCAGAGGAAGAACTTCTTTTAACAGACAGAAACCTCAAACAGAACCAGAATCATGTTAGACAGCCATCTGCCTCGACTGGGTTGGGTCTGGAAAGAGGGATAGAGGAGAATAAGAGAGAGAGGGAGCGGTGATAGTGATGAGATGAGTAGTAGTAGCTGTTGCCGCTGGAGTCCAGCACGTCCGTATCAGCTGGAGTCTGGAACGTCCACAGCAGGAGGACGTCTACGGCAGCTCAGAGGAACCTACGAGACAAGGGAGCTCAGGGACTCCAGAAAGGTCTATGGTTAGCCAGCTCTTTAAGATATGAAGGTGTCTGGTCATTAAGGGCTTTGTAGGTCAGAAGAAGGATTTTAAATTCTAGTCTAGATTTTATTGGGAGTCAGTGTAGAGAAGCTAACACTGGAGAGATGTGCTCTCTCTTCCTGGTTCTGGTCAGTACTCGAGCTGCAGCGTTTTAAACTTTCTGAAGAGTCTTTAGAGACTTATTGGGGCAGCCTGATCAAAGGGAATTACAATAATCTAACCTGGAGGTAAATCTAACCTGGGGGGAAGGGGGTGAGATAGGATCCCAGTGTGTGTCAGTGCGCCAGTTCCCCCGGCAGTCTAGGCCTATAGCACATGCATGTTCCTCTGTTACGCACAGGCATGTTCCTCTTTTACGCACATGCATGTTCCTCTGTTACACACATGCATGTTCCTCTTTTACGCACAGGCATGTTCCTCTGTTACACACATGCATGTTCCTCTGTTACACACATGCATGTTCCTCTTTTACGCACAGGCATGTTCCTCTGTTACGCACATGCATGTTCCTCTGTTACACACATGCATGTTCCTCTTTTACGCACAGGCATGTTCCTCTGTTACACACATGCATGTTCCTCTGTTACACACATGCATGTTCCTCTTTTACGCACAGGCATGTTCCTCTGTTACGCACATGCATGTTCCTCTGTTACACACATGCATGTTCCTCTGTTACACACATGCATGTTCCTCTGTTACGCACAGGCATGTTCCTCTGTTACGCACAGGCATGTTCCTCTGTTACGCACAGGCATGTTCCTCTGTTACACACATGCATGTTCCTCTGTTACGCACAGGCATGTTCCTCTGTTACACACATGCATGTTCCTCTGTTACGCACAAGCATGTTCCTCTGTTACACACATGCATGTTCCTGTGTTACGCACATGCATGTTCCTCTGTTACGCACATGCATGTTCTTCTGTTACGCACATGCATGTTCCTCTGTTACACACATGCATGTTCTTCTGTTACGCACATGCATGTTCTTCTGTTACACACATGCATGTTCCTCTGTTACACACATGCATGTTCCTCTGTTACGCACATGCATGTTCCTCTGTTACGCACATGCATGTTCCTCTGTTACACACATGCATATATATTCTGCCTCCCTCCTGCCTTGAAAACCCCTGTTTTTAAAGTCCACCTTTCGTTTAGCCATTTTTGGGGGAGAGTGATAGCTGAAGGTTGACTGCAGGTGACTAGCTTCATGAGGCTGATGATGAGCTGAGTGGGGTAACGGCTCTCGCGTGCAGGCCCTCGATTGACGTGCAGTGCATTATGGGACTTGTAGTTTTAGTGGTTCATGCAAAATACCGTCGGGCCAGCTCTAAAACTAATTTGATATTATCCTGGGGGCCAAAGATAATTCCACCGCAGACCGGATTTGGCTTGCGGGCCTTACGTTTGACACATATAGTCTAGAATCTGAGTGCTAGATTTCACTAAATATTCCCATTTCTACACACTGTACCTTTAAACCTCTCTCTGCTCTCTACAGATTGAACACGTTGGATTTCAAACTGGATCATTTCTTTCTAAAATGTCTTTATTTCTTCTTTATTCAGGTTGAGTGCCTGCAGTTTGACAAAGACCAGCTGTGCTTCTCTGGCCTCAGCTCTGAAGTCCAACCCCTCCCATCTGAGAGAGCTGGACCTGAGTTACAACAAGCTGCAGGATTCATACGTGGAGCTGCTGTGTGATCTTCAGAAGAGTCCAAACTACAGACTGGATACTCTGGGGTCAGTATAGAGTTGGAGTTAGTCCGTGCTGGTCTCTCCAGTATTCCTCTAAACACAGTATCACAGCAGAACTTCAGGACATCCTACAAACCTTCAACCCTCCCAGAGGTTTCTCTCCTCAGTGAAGATGTGAGATCATAAATCATCAAAAGTGTCAGAGTGGAAAGTGATGATGCCTCTCCTACATTTCATCTCAGATGTAGAGATGGGGGGACCTGAACCTGATCCTCCTTGTACAGCAGGCAGATCACTTTAAAACAGGGACCCCTGAACCACATCCTCTTTGTACAGCAGGCTGATCACTTTAATACAGGGACCTGAACTTGATCCTCTTTGTACAGCAGGCTGATCACTTTAATACAGGGACCTTAACCTGATCCTCTTTGTACAGCAGGCTGATCACTTTAATACAGGGACCTGAACCTGATCCTCTTTGTACAGCAGGCTGATCACTTTAATACAGGGACCTGAACCTGATCCTCTTTGTACAGCAGGCTGATCACTTTAGCTTCAATGCATCAGATGAGAGTCAGAGCTTCATCCACTACATTGGTCGGGCGTGGCTCTCTTGACAGAGCAGAAAGATACTGCACCATGGACTACCCAAAACCTGGTCTGCAGTCAGGGGTGCAGTATTAGTCTGCTGTTTAAAGGGTCCATTAGTCTGATGCACAAACAGAGACAGGTTCACATTCTGCTCACACAGAGCTCGTAACACACAGGGAGGATTTAAACACCTGTGACTCAGTGATGTTCAGCCAGGTGAGAAGCCAAAAGGCAAACAACATAAGAAAGTCCTGCTTTCATATTTAAACACAGAACACAGTGACAACAGTCAACACCACATGATGCCTTCAAGGACTCTGTCTGTCCCCTCAAGCTGCAAGAGTCCAATATATGAACCTGAGAGCTGAAAGGAAGCTACCTTACAACATCCCTCCACCTCTGGACTGAGCAGGACTGAAGTCTCTGCTGGTCTTTCGACTGGAGGATCTGCATCACAGCTGATGAAGTGAGTCTCAGAGTGTAAACACTGTTTGTCTGTTTTCTATCATCAGATGGAAGAACTAAGAGTCAGATGATCAGAGAGAAGATGGTCTTCCTCCTGCTGGTCAGAGAGGTGGAAACAGCAGCAGCTTGGATGTGGTGAGTCTCTGACTGAGCCGTGTTCCTGACAGACTGACGGACCAATCACAACAGGTGGAGGTGACTCTCAGTGCTGCGGTCTGAACTGCTCTGAGACCAGCTCCACTCTCAGACTCAGGACCTGGACCTCAGATATCTTCTTCAACTGACTCTGAACTGAAATGACCTCCACAGGTTTGTTTTGTGGAGAACAACGCTGGTATGAATTTCCATGTGGTATAAAAGTGTCATATCGGGGTATAACTGATGTAATGACCAAATGAAAAAAGACGTGTCAGTCAGACCTACACGCTCACAAACCAAATAGCTCCTCCTCCTCCTCCTCGTTTCACAGCTGGTGTTAATGTCTACAGGTAAAGAGCAAAGTGACTCAGTCATCAGTTTAACTTCTCTCCTCTCCAAGTTTGATGTCAGCTGATAACGGCAGAAGTAAGTGTGTGTGTGTGTGTGTGTGTGTGTGTGTGTGTGTGTGTGTGTGTGTGTGTGTGTGTGTGTGTGTGTGTGTGTGTGTGTGTGTGTGTGTGTGCGCGTGTGTGTGTGTGTGTGTGTGTGTGTGTGTGCTCACTAGCACTGACTCTTTGGGTCTGTCTGGAGCTGTGAGCTCAGCAGGGATTCATCTCTCCATTATAACAGCTCTCCCTGATGAAGGTGTGTTCTAACTGAAGACCTGCTGGTCTGAAGCCGTTGATGGTTAAAAGAAGCAGAATCAGGCTGTGGCTGTGACTCGTAGTGGAAGGAGCCTCAGTAAACTCTTCAGAGTTATTGATAACAGATAACAGATGTAGCTCTGGGACCATGAACACATGCTATTTCACAGTGTGGTTATCTGTGAGGGATTCTCTTCCTTGCGTATCTAAACGTATACAGAAAGGAACACTAACACAGTATCAGTGTTTCTCAGCTTCCTGCACCTCTAATCTCTTCCAACATTAGAGAAGTGACTGCTGCTGTCAATAAGGCGAGAATAGAAACTTAAGAACATCATATATATGAAAGCTGAAAGCTTATGATATTCCCTTAATGCACTCTCAGCTGCTCAGTTTATATCTAACATGAATGCTGCACATTGTAGCGCTCTTAAACCTTAAACATGAAGCAGATTATTTCAGCTTTATACTCAAGAGTGTGTATTATGTTTGAATCAAATCAACGTTTCCATCTACATTTAATGCTAGATGGATCATATCATCATAAGAATGATGTGTGTGTTATCTTATCTGTTTCTTGACGTCTCTTCTCTTCAGGAATGACTCTTTGGAAGTGATGAATATTAAAAAACTCAGCTGTAATCCCTGTAATTTGTCAAATCTGATTTAAATTTTAAAAAAAATAAAGTCTAGATTTTCTGTTTCCTAAGAGTGAACATGGTGTCGTCTTTCTTTGTTTGAATAATGGGGAATGAGTTGCAGATGAGCTTAGAGTGAAAAGATTTCAAGATCACAGATTTATCTTTTTATTAAACACAGACTTTTAAAATCACGGGGCAGCAGTCTAAGCAAATCGACCCGACATCCCTCACCCAGCAACGTTTTCTAGGTCCTCCTGGGGGATCCCGAGGTGTTCCCAGGCCAGATGGCCCTGAGGTCTCTGTTCAGGCGATTCCCCCCTTTGTTGGGTTCCGGCTTCGTCTCTGATCCGGCAGGTCGGAGTCCTCCGGATCAGATACACAAGGCTTCTATTTTTGCGGGATGCCGGAGCACGACGCATCAATCTCAACAGAGCAGATGGAGCGGGACAGGAAGTCAGGCACCAAAACAAAATGAAAACATCCAGTTAATTTTCAGAATAAAACACTCTGGGCCCGATCTACTAAAGGTTTGCGTGTATAAAAACACGTGCAAACTTGATAGCGCACGAAAAGCTGACGTACTAACCGGGAGCACCGAGGATTGCGTCTGGCAAATGAGCAAAATAGCACTCGCTATCCATTTAGCGTATTTGCCTTCATGAATATGCAGAATACATGTAGATCATCAGAACGTGCAAAATACTGGGAGGAGGAGATGCAAATGTAATCATTTAGCACACGCAATGTGATCTATCAAACCCGAAGCAGATAGCGGGCGCTGTTTTTGTGTCTATATTTAACACGTTTGAAAGGCAGGTGCAAACTGGCACAGCGTTACACACACATGGCTGTCACAAAAAGGAGCCATGCCATATCTCCTATGGAGAAACTCCTTCATCACTGCATTTTCTTTTAATAAAAAAATAATAAAACAACACAAATTCAAGGCAGTTCAGCACCACGGATAGCGACCACATCATTCTGACACCCACTTTAACTTTAACTAATGAGAGCACAGTAGGTCACTGTATCAACAGCTATACAGTTTAGTAAAATTGGCACAGCGGCCCACATCTTTACATACAAACAAAAAATCAATATGTCCTACTCGGCCTACTCACCACTGTTTGGACGAGCCTTAAGTTTGTCCACGATGCACTGTATGTCCATTTTCTTTAATCTGTCATTCTCAATGGACAACGGGGCAAGTCCACTCAGTCTCTCCTGTCCCACCGTGCTCCTCAAGAGGTTTTTAATTAGTTTAACTTGGAGAATGAGCGCTCAGAAGTTGTGCAGACGTGACGGGAAGAATAAGAAATAACAGGATGACACAAACCTCACTGCTGGGTGGTTGACAATGAGCATTTTTGCCAGATCCCTGGCAGAGACTTTTGCTTTGGTATCCAGTCCCTGAAAGAGGTTCTAAAAGAAAGCAGTTGGCCAGGGAAGCTGGGGGCAATGTCCCAACTGTAGTGCTCACTAAGCCGCCAGGCAGCTTGGTGTAACTCCTCATCTCGTGCTTGCAGCAGTGTGTTGGGGTGAACTGCCTCAAACATGTTCCCAGTTCCATTTAAGCTGGTGAATCTTTGGGACAGTTGCTGGATGATGATATCAAGCCTAACTTTTCTGGCCCTGGTTGTTTCAAACTGTGATTGACTTCCTAATTAAGTAGTTAGAGCAAGAGTGGCAGACTTTTGAACTAATTAAATGTGTCCAATATTAGAGATTTTATTAAGGGAAAGTTTTTCCTTTTTTCTTCTGTTGTTGTGTCCTGTTAGAATATGGTTTATCTTTGTTGAATTGTTTAACCCTTTTTGTGGTTTTATATTAAATCCCTTTTGTTAAATGTTAAAAGGTCTTTTTGTGGTTTCTATTGTGGCATCACAAGGGGACAAGTTGTGGATGGGTGCAATATAATCCATGGTTATCAGCACCCAGACAAAATGGCCGCCAGTAAGCACACTACAACTCCCAGCAACCACCACTACCTGGACAGCTGCAGGTGCTTAAGAGCCTTGATTGAGGCGGGACAAAGGAGCTGGAAGTCAGACTGGGAGAGGAGAGCACATGGCTGGAAGAGGAGAAAGAGCTCTGAGAACTGAGCAAAGGGAAGTGACTGAAAGGAACCTTTTTTTTCATAACAGAGACTTTAAGTTGAATGGACTAATGTTTGATTACTTTTAAAAGGAACTATTTTCTCCTCCGGGATGTTTTAAGTTACCATTGAGACCTTGTTTGAAGAATTACCTGAGTTACCTTTTTTGTTTTGTGTGATTATACCTGTGGTTAAATAAACCCCTCCTTTTTGTTGAACCTGACCTGAGACTGTTTCGGATTGATTTTACACTTTCCCACCTCGTACTGCCCTAGAAACCTCTCATGATGTCACACTATGGTTCATGTGTTGGATTATTGTTAGCCCCACAGGGCCGGGGCGTAACAGTTTGTAGCTCCTCTGTGTCCCCTGTCCTGGGTTGGATCATTCTGTCACGTTGGGAAAAAGATTAAGAAGGACCCAAGTGCAGATTTTAAAGGTGACATATCTTGCACAATCGACTTTTTAATGGTTCTCTACCTGAAATATGTGTCCTTGGCATGTCTACCCCCCCCCCTAAAATGAAAAAAAATCCATTCTGTCTTTTTCTTTTGCTTTCTCCACCTTTCTGTAAATGTGTGCTGAAACGAGCTGTTTTCTGTGTTTTTCATACGTCACAACGCTAACACGTGCTAAGCTAAGTTGCTCAGTTGTTGGCTGCTTAAAAAGACATCACATGTATGCTTTTACTCCCCAAGTCTGAAGATGTGAAGACCCGGTGGATGGATTTTATTTTTGACGGAGAAGTGCCCACAACAACGGCTCATGTTGTTTGTGTTTGCTAACCACTTCACCTCAGACTGCCTTTCTAAGGAGGGACAGTACAATGCAGGCTTTGCAGAAAAACTGCTGATCAAACATGGATCAATACCGACTGTCTACTTGCTGAGGAAACTCAACTCTTTCGGTGTCAGCAAAAATATTTAATGTTCCTTCTATCAGAGTTTTATTGAAAGTCTCCTAACGTACTCCTTTAAATGTTGGTTCAGCTGTCTCTCTGTGAAAGACAAGAAGTGTCTGAATGACATCATCAGGCTGTGCTCCAGAGTCACTGGAGTCCAGTTTAAGGACCTCTGCTCCCTTTGGACAGTGCGTGTGGTCCAGAAAGCAAACCAAATTTTGACCCAACCGGGACACATTCTTGGCAGTGAATTCAAAATCATGCCCTCAGGTCGGCGGTATTATGTTCCAGTTAAAAAAAACAAACCGCTATGCTAATTCTTTTATTCCTTCTGCCATAAAGCTGCTAAATGCACCAAAGGCAGAATAAATCAGGAACTACCTAGCATCCCGCTCTGCTGTACGCTCACTGGTTGTGGTAGTTGCTGATGTCACAACGTGTTAATTATTTCCTAATTTCCTTACTGTATATTCTGTACTATGGACAGGTTGACTGTAAAACTGAATTGCCCTTCAGGGACTAATAAAGTATTCAGAATCTGAATCTGAATCTGTCCGTGACCCACATTCAAACTCTGGAGCTGTAGGTTTAATCATTTTATGCTGGTTTGCTGTGTGTGTAGCATGGTAGCCTGTTGGCCTGTCGGACTAGTGTTAGCATTGCAACTAATGTGGGTAGTGTCATAGAAGACATGCTGGAGTAAATTATATAAGGTGTTATACAAGTGAAACTCTGAAAACATAAGCTTAATGAGTGTAACCATATCCACGTGTTTACTTTGGAAGTCTGTGACTATTTTTTACGTGCTTTCCTTGTAGCTTTGCATGCTCCTGTAATGTAGGCCGTGCTCAGCTGTTGTTACAGACAACCGGTCTTAGATCTCCACTGTTGTATCTGTTACTGTTGGATGAGCTTGTATGCAATTCCTCTGCTTGGTGACGTCGTGTACGGGTGCTTACAAAGTATAAAGACAGAACGAGTCATCATTTATAACGGCTGTTTGAGCTAGTGTTTATATCAATACTCATGTTTTCATCCACCATTGGAAAGCACTGCAAGATGTGACCCTGCAACGCCTCAGTGAGGAGACCAGAGTAGTACTTGGTGGTGACATGAAGGCTGACTCTCCAGGTATTTCAATTTAAATAAATGTAGGAGTAACAGAATAAATACCACACCACTTCAAGTGATGACATAGTAAATGATGACTAAAGTCAAGATATTAACACTGTTTTAACAGGGCACTCTGCTAAGTTTGGTAGCTACACCATGATGGACCTCAATACCAACAAAGTCTTAGATATCCAGTTGGTTCAGGTGAGAGGGAAAATATTTAATTAGAAAAATTATATTTATTTTTATTTTTAATTCACTGTTCATTCTGCATTTCCTAATACTCCGTGTTTATTTCTGGTGGTGTCGGCAGAGCAATGAGGTTGGTGGAAGCTACCACTTGGAAAAAGAGGGTCTGAAGAGGAGCCTGGCATTATTGAATGCACGTGGTGTGACTCTTCACTGCATTGTCACTGACCACCATCCTCAAATCCAGAAGTTCCTCCAGGAGAGCAGCATCACCCAGTACTATGATGTATGGCACATGGAGAAAGGTAGATTTCCTAATTATCAAATACAAGAAGTTAGAATCATGTGACTGTATCAGTGATCATTTTTTCAAAAGAAGTACATTGTAGTTATGGTCCACCCGTCCAGGCAGTGTCAGCTACTACAAGTCCATTAGCCACAAAGCAGTATCCTGTATTATTGCACTTTGCATCTAAGCTGCATGTGACAGATACCTGGAGCCAGATTAATGACTAAAACTGAATGTATACACATAGACACATGTGCATACATCCTTTCCTTCAAATGTATAAATACTGTGTACCTCACGGCTGCTCTGTGAAATTGACAAATGTCCTGAATCTTTGCTGTTTTGTATTTAAAGTTATGTGTCTCTCTACACAATATTTTCCATAAATACCTATTTATGTGTGACAAAAGGCACAGGCATTGTTTGTATGTACACATCAAATACATGTATATCTTGATGCATCACTTGACTTGAGGCATTTACTGATAAAAAACTGGACCAGATAACGAAGATGAAGGGCTCTGAGAAACTCCAGAAGTGGATGAGAGGAATAAAAAACCACATATACTGGACCGTAGCTTCATCAACCACTGGACCAGAGTGGCAAAGTGGACCTCAACCATGACCCATGTCCAAAACATCCACACACATGAAAATCCTCTGTACCCTAGTGTCAGCACCCACTGTGCCAGACAACAGACATGGGTAAATGGATTTCAGAAGGTATGTTGCACTCATACTTACAAAAACCTTAATCACATCTCCTTTTATAATTAGTGATAGGACATAATCTCTGAAGTCAATTACACCCAGTGATTGAACTTACTGCTGTGTATAATACAGGATTCCTCATTACATATGACAGTGTGATAAAGTATACTTATTTTTCTTTAGAAAATCCTGCCTTATACCGGCTGGAGAAGGTGCTGACAAATAAGAGGACTTTGAAGGATGTAGAGAAACTGAGCCCTCATCACCAGACTTCATCTGTTGAGGCTTTCCACAGCGTCATCATTCGTTTCGCCCCTAAAAGTGTCGTCTTTCCCTGTCTTGGAATGCTGTGCAGGTAAATTAAAAGGTAGTAAGTTTAAAGTTCAAATATTGTGGGTAGCCTAAGGTTTCGGTCATAAATAACAACTTTGATTTATCTTTACTGTACGTCTAGACTCTACCTGGCTGCCATGTACTAGAATGAGAATGCTGGCAGACCACAAGCCCAAACAACAGAAGGTGAACCTCTCTTCAAGGTTAACTTTCCAAAGGCCTTGAAGGGGGGATGCAGAGCAAAACCAGATCAAGTTGAGCCAACATACCGTAAGTATTGCATTACTTTATTTTTTTTTTTAAAAGGCAAGTTCTTTAATATTGTATTAAACATTCTTTATATGTTAGAGTATTTTTAAATACAAAATATACAGTAGAAAAATATCAACTCTTATACAAATAATAAGTATTAAATGGCAGGAGGTAAGTAAACTTAGTTGCTTTGTTAATGATAAAATACAAAATTGTTATATTCAACACAAAATTGCAATTTAAAAAAATCAACCAGATAAAATAATAAATTAAAAAGTGTAAATTGGCAGGTATTTAGCACAGACTTTCAGTCACAGTAAATAACAATACAATCTGAAAATGTAAACAAAATCTGTCTTTCTTTTAACAAACAGGGTATGTTGATGACATGTTGGACCTCGTGCTGGAAAAAGTAATCATGGACCAGTCACCATACACTGAGGCTGTGCTTTCCATCCCCATCCCTGAAGACCTCTCTGCACAATACGAGCAGCCTGACAGGGAGGAATCCATAGCCAGCTATGTGTCGCGTTTTAACCGAGGGGAGGTCTAAAACCCACGTACTGATTTTCAGCATCAGGAAACTCTGTGGATCCGTAGCACCACACAGGATGGAATGACCACTCTGATTTTGCGTTTAAGGAAGCCCCAGCACCAGCTTACAAAGCTCCTGTAGGCCAGATACCTGTAGCGGCTGCAGAAATTGGACAGTATTTGTATTATGTGTGTTTCCTCTTGATACTGGTTCACAGAACAATGTGTGGTGTGAGGTCAAACACACAGGATCCAGGGCAGGTTTCAAAGGTTTATTTTCAAAAGAAAAGGATCAGCTCAGTGCTGACAAAGGAGTGGATTTGGATGTGGAGGATTTTTGCTATTACAAACAAAATGGAAAAAAAGGAGATATTAAATATCTAAATAAACAATGTCACATAATACTGATAAAGATAATATAGAAATAAGGCTTCACTTACATCAGTAATGCATCCACTCCAGGTAATTCTTTGAAACCACATGGCACAAACATTTAGACAAAGGAGTCACTGGCACATGGCAGGTTTGGAGGGAAAAGGGGAAACAAAGGCTTGCAGGCTTTTATAGTGTTGGGGGCGTGGCTTGGGTGATCAGGTGTGGCCTGGTGAGTTAACATGCAGGTGGAGTGGAGACTTGTGATTTAACAGTATTACTGTGGGAAAAACTGTATGCATGTCTGACCCTTTTTTTCTTTTTTAAACCCACATTTGTGGATAGTTTTTACAGTGTATTCTTTTATGAAAAGCAGCATTTCTGATATTTGCAAAATTGTTATTATATTTGCACAGATTGTACATTATTTCATTTGAATAAATCCTGAGTTTGTACTGAAAGGAATCATGTGCATTCATGTCAAATAAGCTCACTACTGCTTATTTGTGGGTTTATTTCCATTGTACAAGTTTCTAAACTAAAGTATAGAAAGACTTCAAAACATCTTTAAGAGGAAATAATGAGAATTTACAAAGACACCAAACTTACTGGTTTATTCCTCTAAACCGCATAGGACCATAGTCAGCTTTGTATATGTTGCAGGCATTCTGCAGAGAGTAAAGGTTGAGGCAGACAGGCTTCAACCCAGGATGGTGTATCATGCATGATATCGGTTCCTCAACCTCCTGTACACGTTCAATAACCTACAGGGAATTACAAATGTTAAATGTCATGGTGTCTTGAAAATGTAACTTATAATAAAGACACATTATTTAGTAATTCAGCTCTGGCACCTTTGGTGTCTCCAAGCAGCATCAATTTTCAGGTTCTGTGGGCATGGCTGCACAGTTTCCACAGGAGCACCTACTGAAAAAATAGAAAAAAATGTCAACATCTCACTAGAATATAAAGCTTATGGAATTCACAAACTGACAGACAGTAAATAAGTGGAGGTTGGAAAGAGGTAAGTTTTGCAAAATGTTGCAGAGCATAGGTGATTTTAAACGTGTAACTTGTGTAGCATATCATTTGTAGAAGGATAACTGTATTTTAGTAAACATTGCAAACAGCCTCAGCCTTTAAAATTTGAGTATAGCTTGATTATATATGTATATATATATATACATATATATATATATATATATATATATATATATACACATACATACATTGGGGCAAAAAAGTATTTAGTCAGGCACTGATTTTGCAAGTTCTCCTACTTAGAAAGATGAGAGAGGTCTGTAATTTTCATCAGAGGTACAATTCAACTATGAGAGACAAAATGAGAAAGAAAAATCCAGGAAATCACATTGTAGGATTTTTAAAGAATTTATTTGTAAATGATGGTGGAAAATAAGTATTTGGTCAATAACAAAAGTTCAACTCAATACTTTGTAACATAACCTTTGTTGGCAATGACAGAGGTCAAATGTTTCCTGGAAGTCTTCACCAGGTTTGCACACACTAGCTGTGTCTCAATTCAGGGGCTGCATCCTCCTGAGGCTGCATTTTGAAGGCCGATTACGTCACAACGCTGGGCGAAGGCTGTCCCATTTCGAAGTCTCCTTCAAAAACACCCGGATGCAGCCCACAAATGCAGCCTTCTTTTCCCTGTTCTAGAAGGACACATCGCTACTATCCTTCGCGGCCCCATATATCCCAAGATCCTTTGCGCCGCTGCTCATTCATGAAAATGACTATCCAATATGGCGGCACCTAGGGGGGAAGAGAGAAACGGAGTGGAATTCACTTTTAAATGCAAGTATTTGGGTTTTACTCTTTTGAACATCCAATGCCAGATATGTGAAGCTTCAAGGGACCTTAACACCTTAATGTTTCTGTTAAAATACGTGACGTTAGTAATGCTTACATGTAGCCACGGGACTAGACTGTTATACTTTATATCACGTATAAATGGACTAAGATGACCACATTTAGATGAGGTTGTGAGCCCTGCGTTATTTCCAGACTTTAAAACTGTAGGTAAAGGTTTGCATTGAATACAGAGCTGACTTCAGGATTATTATAATATTTATTATTAAAGTTATTTCGCCATATAAGAATCCTTGTGTCTGTTGACATGACAAAACGTGCTTTACATTTCTTTTGTTTTTTAGGGAGCAAGGATCAAACTGGATCAAACTGAGAGATTCATAAACCTGAGGGATCAGAACGATCATTACCGGTGTAAACCATTCAGCCACTGTTAGATGGAGGTTAGTCAATAATTATGGAAACACTTTATAATGATGGAACAGTTTTCTTAGTGAAATAATGCTGAAGTCATGTTGAAGTAAAGCATGACTCATGATGAATTTCTGTATGAATTAATAATGAATTCCTGTTGTTCACCATGAACTTATGATCCTGTCTGACTTCATGTAATGACAACATGTTTAATACATCATTAGTTAAGGTATGTTAATTAACAGTTACTTCATACATCAGTTCAGATTTCACCATATTTGCTGGACATACGAGTTTTTATTTTTGGGATGATTGAATATGAACAGCCTCTCAGGCTGAATTTTAAAATGTCATATTTCTGAGAACATACTGAATGGTGTGTGTATCTATCTATCTATCTATCTATCTATATATATATACAGTATATGTATATATACAGTATTTACACACATATGTGTGTTTATTTAACAGCATGTGTCTTGGCCAGCAGGCTAAAACAAATGGGACAACCTGAAAATAAAATACAAAGTGTATACAGACATGGATGATGATATTGAAGCTACTATGTTTTTTAAGATGATTTGTTTTTCAGAGCTGGCAAAGAGAAAATCAACAGAACACTTCTGAAAAGGTGTATGACAACATTCACATCACATAGTCATATTTTCAAATCTCCTGTCAGCTTTTAGCACTGACTTAATGTAGCATCTACGTACAAATGACAGTTTGTACATCAAAAAGTTACCCAAAAACTTGTGATAGTGTGTTCCCTGACCAGCTTGCCACCGGGCCCAACAACTTTTCTAGGGGAAACCCTGGTATTTGTTTTACTGTATTTGTTTTTACCATGCAAGTTAATAAAAACTGCTGAAAATGACTGCTGTTGACGTGATTTATTTGTATACAACATTGTTTACGTGTTTATGTTATTATTGTCTCCGCTCCTGGTGGAGGGGGTCCAGCAGCACTGCCAGAGACTCTCTGCTCAGCCTGAAGTCTGGCCTGGTGTCACCCTGCCCAAAACATGTGTCCAGTACAGGAACAGCCAGGTTGATCCTGCAGTACAGGTGTCTGGTCTGGATTAGGAAAAGAGGAGAAAAACAGGAGAAGAAAAAAGGGTTATTAAACAATAGCTGCATAATTTAAGTTAATAAATTAATTCTAGTTAATTTTAGAGCTTTGATAGATAATGCTAAATCTATCTATCTATCCACTTACAGTCAATCTAGTCTTCTCAACCTGGTTTTGATGATTCATGACACAACATTTTAATATTAAATTAAGGTCAGGGTTACTTAACTATGAATCAATTGTCAAAGTTAAACCATATGCCAAGCTATAGTTTTTATGCCTAGCTTTAATGTCTCTTCACGGTAATTAACGTAATGTATAGATATATTAATTACTCCTGACTGTTAACTAGCTAATGATGATATTACTGTGGGTTTAAAGAACAGATTTACCTCTACGGTCCTCTCAGCCAGAGATACACCAGCCGACGGAGGCGTTTCTCCTCTTCTTCCAGCATAAAATTAAAAATAAATAAATAAAAGTAACAGCTCTGGCTCCATAAATTATCTTCTCTTCTTTCTTTCTTTCTTTCTCTCTTCCTTTCTCTCTCTCTTTCTCTCTCCTTTCGTGGGCCTGGACAGCAGAAACCTTGACGTAAAGGTGAGGGCGTGAACAATTGGTGACGCAACCCGGAAATCCTCCGAAGGCCAGACCGTCTCATTTCACAACAGTTAATGCGGCCCTCGAACGTGCCTCCAAAGGACTCACCTCCGCAGACCGCGTAGGCTGCGTCCTCCGAAGGATGCAGCCCCTGAATTGAGACACAGCTACTGTAGCTGGTATTTTGGCCCATTCCTCCATGCAGATCTCCTCTAGAGCAGTGATGTTTTGGGGCTGTCGCTGGACAACACGGACTTTCAACTCCCTCCACAAATGTTCTATGGGGTTGAGGTCTGGAGACTGGCTAGGCCACTCCAGGACCTCGAAATGCTTTTTAACGGAGCCACTCCTTTGTTGCCCGAGCGGTGTGTTTGGGATCATTGTCATGCTGGAAGACCCAGCCACGTTCCATCTTCAATGCTCTCACTGATGGAAGGAGGTTTTGGCTTAAAATCTCACGATACATGGCCCCGTTCATTCTTCCCTTAACACGGATCAGTCGTCCTGTCCCCTTTGCAGAAAAACAGCCCCAAAGCATGAGGTTTCCACCCCCATGCTTCACAGTAGGTATGGTGTTCTTGGGATGCAACTCAGCATTCTTCTTCCTCAAAACACGACGAGTTGAGTTTTTACCAAAAAGTTTTATTTTGGTTTCATCTGACCACATGATATTCTCCCGATCCTCTTCTGGATCATCCATATGCTCTCTGGCAAACTTCAGACGGGCCTGGACATGTACTGGCTTAAGCAGGGGGACACGCCTGGCACTGCAGGATTTGAGTCCCTCTCTGCGTAGTGTGTTACTGATGGTAGCCTTTGTTACTTTGGTCCCAGCTCTCTGCAGGTCATTCATCAGGTCCCTCCGTGTAGTTCTGGGATTTTTGCTCACCGGTCTCATGATCATTTTGACTCCACGGGATGAGATCTTGCGTGGGGCCCCAGATCCAGGGAGATTATCAATGGTCTTGTATGTCTTCCATTTTCTTACAATTGCTCCCACAGTTGATTTATTCACACCAACCTGCTTGCCTATTGTAGATTCACTCTTCCCAGCCTGGTGCAGGTCCACAGTTTTCTTCCTGGTGTCCTTGGACAGCTCTTTGGTCTTGGCCATGGTTGAGTTTGGAGTCTGACTGTTTGAGGCTGTGGACAGGTGTCTTTTATACAGATAACCAGTTCAAACAGGTTCCATTAATACAGGTAACAAGTGGAGGACAGAAGAGCTTCTTAAAGAAGAAGTTACAGGTCTGTGAGAGACAGAAATCTTGCTTGTTTGTGGGTGAACAAATACTTATTTTCCACCATCATTTACAAATAAATTCTTTAAAAATCCTACAATGTGATTTCCTGGATTTTTCTTCTCATTTTGTCTCTCATAGTTGAAGCGTACCTATTTTTTGGGTGGAATAAAACAATATGCAAGTTATTTTGAACAACATTCAGTGCCTTTATTTTGCAGACTTTATAAAAACAAAGACACCTTTGAACTGTTGACCAACACAAGTGGAATGATGAGGATATGAGATGTGTCTGTGTTTGGGGGAAAGATAAAAAATAGATGATGGGAAACCTGACTCAGTCCCTACAAAGACTGTTGCCCCAGTTACCTTGTTCGAATGGTTCCACATTAAGTAACACATTGCCGGATTATACATTAGTTTATGATTTGGAATATAACATTCCTTTGGGTGGAGCAGCAGCCTTTGCATGGGAGGACCAGGGTGTCTGACAAAAAGCTAGGTGGCTGGCAGATGAGGCCTCCTCAAAGCTTGCAGAGGCAGCATCACTCTCCTCTCTGGTGGGTTTCCTTGTCATCTTTCACCCTGAAAAAAAGGAACATGGTGTGAAACCACTTTATTACACAAAGTCAAAAGTAGTAGAATTAATTCAGTTAAAATATTAAAATTACTCAACATAAAAGAAATAAATACACAACTGGTCATTATGATAAACACACAGGCTCTTGTTCTGCAGCATCATCAGAAGCTAAATGTCATGCCTGGACATTCAAAAACTGGTGTGAGATGATTCCAGCTAATTCCAGCTGTTTACAGCACTCAAAATATTACATGTTACCCCCAGTACTTCATCATACAGCCATGATATCATCCAGCATTTGTGTTTTAACAGTGCCTTCAGCATGCTCTTATATACAAAGTCATCCCAGACTTTATCAGAAATACTGATTTATCCCAGGGAGCACATTGATGCAATGACTCTTTAAAGAATGTAAGCATTAAGATGTGAACATGTTCTTATTTGACTGTTCCTTTAATTCAAGTTCATTTATCATGCAGTCATAGACAGTAGTGTAGGCTTGGTCCTGTCATGAAGAAATGTGAAAAACAATGAGCTATCCATTCATAAAAACAAAGATTTTCTACTCCAGTTTGCAGATTTTAAGTTTGACTCCTCACCTGTAAACTTACCTGTGATAGACTGTGAGGTTCCAGATGCCTCCCCTCTTTCTGTATCTGTCCTCTGGTCCTTCGCTTGTCCTGCTCTGTCCCCTGGGGTCTGTTCTCCATTTCCATGGGATTTGTTTGTGCAACACAAAAAAGCTGCGTTTGGTGTGAACGCACCATTAGACCTGTTTGCGCTTTGATGCGTTCTTCTATAAGTAACATTTTGATATCCTGTTAAATTCTATTCTTATTTTATTCATCTGTTTTGATTTTGTACTTGATTTCATTTTTTCTCTCCTTGTGCTCTATTCTTTCTTTACTACTCTTGCTACTATGTCTGTGTTGCTGCAACAACCCAGTTCCCCTGGGGATCAATAAGTATTATCTTCTGTGACTGTTTATATTGATCAGAGTTATTACAGTGCATGTGTGTAGACACAAACAGCTGTTACAGCTGACTGACAGCTGAGCCAGGTGATATGCTGACACCGTCATCACGCTGTGGAGGAAAGGACCTCTCATGTCTCTTATAACTCTCTCTCTCTCTCTCTCTCTCTCTCTCTCTCTCTCTCTCTCTCTCTCTCTCTCTCTCTCTCCTTCCATTTCTCCATCCTCTCTGGTGGGAAGGACTAAGACACAGGTGGAGCTTGGGAGCTTTGGGATCCGCCCCTGGACTTGATGTGGTCTTTATTCCTTCTGTTAGAACCCTTCAGAAGAGTACATTTAAGAAACACCTAAAGAAGATGTTGGTGAATGAGGCCCAATGTTCTGTAGAGTATTGTATGGGGTATTTCAGATATTAAAATGTGAAATTAATATTTTAAAATTTTGTGAATTATGAAATTAATATTTCATATAATTTTCCTCATATAAATCAATGGGGCACCACTCAGGATCGAAACCTAATTAATCACAGTGATTAATTATGAAAATTGAACACTAATGATTGAACAAATGAAAAAAAACAGTCTTGTTCAATTTAAATCTGAAGTTATGAATTCTTTACAAACACATTGACCCACCCTGCTTCGAAATGAATATACAGACAAAATCCTTTATAATATATGAAGTTTAATGTAAATAGAATGATAAAGACTAGATTAGACAGACAAATAGATAAACAGGTGAAGTATCTCATGTTTACCCAATATGGCCCACAAGAATGTGTTATTGTAGAATGGCCCCAGAAGTCTCTAGGGAGGGCCTAAAGGAAGATCACCTTTGACCTAGGCAATAATATGATTGACAGTGACAGCTGACATCTCTGATATATTCAAAACAAGGTTTTCATAAATGGAGTCAAACAGCAGCTAACGTTAAACTCGTATTTATCTTTAGCAGACTAGACTACTGTAACGGGGTCTTTACAGGACTCCCTAAAAAGTCCATCAGACGGCTGCAGCTCATACAGAATGCTGCTGCTCGAGTCCTAACAAGGACCAAAAAAGTAGACCACATTACTCCAGTTCTTAGATCTCTACACTGGCTTCCTGTCTGTCAGAGAATAGACTTTAAAATCCTGCTGATGGTTTATAAAGCACTGAATGGTTTAGGCCCAAAATACATTGCTGATCTGCTACTACTTTATGAACCACCTCGACCCCTGAGGTCATCAGGTACTGGTCTGCTTTCAGTTCCTAGAGTCAGAACGAAACATGGTGAAGCAGCGTTTAGTCATTATGCCCCACATATCTGGAACAAGCTCCCTGAAAGCTGCAGGTCTGCTCCAACTCTCACCTCTTTTAAATCAAAGATTAAGACTTTTTTATTTACCTCTGCCTTCCTATCTTAGATTATTTTAACTCACTTTAAATTAAAATTTTAATGTAATTTTTAATATATTTCTAACTTTCCTTTTCTTTTCTGTTTTATCATATTTGTCATTTTAATTATGTTCTTTTATGCCTGTCTGAATGTCTCCAATGCTTTTAATGTGTTAATGTAAAGCACATTGAGTTGCCCTCGTGTATGAAATGCGCTATACAAATAAAGCTGCCTTGCCTTGCCTTGCCTTGCCTATTGAAGAGTCCATATCTGTGCATGTTTTGAGGACACCCTCATTCTAATTTGAGTGCACCTTCATAGTATTTAAGTCAGAACATGGAGACAGAAGAGAGGCGACTTCATCTGGCCCGGTCGTTCTCCAAACAGATGCTGTTTGATTGTAATAAATCTAATTACAATCCAAGCTGGCCAGTGTCACGAGGTTCATTCTGCATCTGCACATCACGGACTGTTAAGATACGACACAGACAAATATACCTTTGAGCAAGGATTGCTGGTAGTAGGCTAATGACTTGGTGATAGCGATTTAGTTTAGTGGTTTAAAACAGAGTTTCAGACACTAATTTAAATCTCTGATTTGGAAATATAGTCAAACTATGGGACTTTCAGAATGAAGCCTAAATCAACTTTGACCACAGAAATTCTGAACAGTCTTACTGTCATCCAGAACCGTCAGCGAGTCTCTGATGGGTCCAGAGGAGTTCGCTCCAGTTTCTCTGCGTGTTTTCTCGTGTCCGTTGGATTTCCACCCAAAGAACAGCGAGATGGTGCCGTGTAGGGGAGGTTTAGGACGGCTGGCCCAGAGTACACTTGGTTCTGTTGTGTGGTCACGTGTTCTCATGTCCACTGACTGCTGCTGATGAGGGAGTTTCTTAAAGGCTTGTTGATCAAAATACAAAAAAGAAGTCTTGTAGACTAAGAATAATGTCTTTAACAAAAGGTAAGCTTTGCTTTGCTGTGCGTGGCTTTAGTGTAAAAGATTGGAAATAAGAAAAACGTTCTTAAAACTAAAAATAGACTTTAGTTGAATAAAAGATAAACTTAAAGAAGTTACTTTGGTTGCAGTAAAATTTATCAACGCTGAGTTTGGTTTCACAGCGGGACAAAGTTTCTTCAGAATGAAAATTTAGCATGAGGACAAAATAAAAATCTTTTTGTTCTTTGTGCTGGTGAGAGTCACGTGGTATTTGTAAGCCAATCAACTGGCCAGTTTCAGTCTGAAGTGATGATGTCACGGAGGTAAGGTGTGAGCCTGAGCTGGTCTCGTCTGCTCTCTGTGTCGTTCTAAAACATCTGGGTAACTCAGATCATTCTCCTCTGCATAGCAGCTACAGAACTGCTCCCTCTGTGGGTGGGCACAGGTAAACACGGTTTTTACTGGGCGCAGGTAATACTATGTCATCATAATGAAGCGCCATGCCTGCTGTGGGCACCATGCTCCATGGACGCCACTTTCTCTCAGGCTGTTTTCAAACCTCCTACTGTCCTGGCAGTACAGACTGATGTGGTCTAAATTCAGTAAGAGTAAAATCTGCAGTATGTCAAACTCCCCCGATGTCTACTGATTCAGGAACATGTCTCAGTCTGCAGTTGACCAGTCTCCCTCATGTATTGTTTCCACTTCATAACTTTTTAAATCATCAGTGATGTTAAATAAGCAGTTTATCTATCAGCTTGGTCGTTGTTTACTTCAGCTTTCTGAAACCAGAAATCCAGTGACACCTGACCCAGAGTCCTGCAGACTAGATCCAACAGAACAGACAGACTACAGACTAAATTGAGACCCAGCATGTAGTGGGCAGTACCTTCTGTCTACTACATTCGGAGGTAGTATGTAGCAGGCTGTTTCACAAACAAGGCAAGGCAGCTTTATTTGTACAGTGCATGTCATACAGGAGGGCAACTCAATGTGCTTTACATTAAAACATTAAAAGCATTGGAGACATTCAGACAGGCATAAAAGAACACAATTAAAATGACAAATATAATATAACATGGAAAAGAAAAGGAACATTAGAAATATATAATATTAATAATGAAATTAAAATGTGCATTTAAAGTGAGTTAAAATAAGCTAAGATAGGAAGGCAGTGTAAATAAAAAGGTCTTAATCTTTGATTTAAAAGAGGTGAGAGTTGGAGCGGACCTGCAGCTTTCAGGGAGTGTGTTCCAGATATGTGGTGCATAATGACTAAACCCTGCTTCACCATGTTTCCTTCTGACTCTAGGGACTTCAAAGTGTGGGTTGGAACCCCGAGGGGGTCAAGAGACACAAATGGGGGGTCGTGAGATGTCTTCAAGAATGTTTTTTCTTTTTTAAGTTATCTAAAAATAATACATTCGACCATTACAGTAAATAATATCAACAAAAATAGAAGCTAACCTTGAAATAAAACCTTGAAAATAGAAAGTGTAATGAGTTTTCTGCCTTTCTTTGTTTCCAGATGACTCCTAAGTTTAGGGTTAGTGAGCAGTGCATTATCTAAAGCATCAGTAGCAGCAGGTTCATTCATAAAGGAGCAGGAAACACAGACACATGCTCATATAGGTAGGGTCATTTTCTGCAGACCAGCTAAATAAAGACACATTAAATCACTTTGAGGGACAGTAGGAGTCTTTGGCACCTATATTTTGGGGGTTGCAGGCTGAAAAGTTTGGGAACCCCTGCTATAGACCACACACACCCTCACACCTATACAGACCTACCCACAGATGATGCAATCTCCTGCCTGTTGATGTTCAAGTGCCTTTAATAAAGAGTGAACATAATTCCTGCCTGCGTGTCCGGACCGACACCCCACAGAGACACTCACTGTACTCCTTTTATCTCCTACAGCCCAGAGAAAAGAAGATCTGAATTACTACATTTCATTGACTTCAATAATACCTTTCAGGCATCACCAACTCCCCTTGAAATGATCTCAGTGATCAACAGGCACTGCTTACATGGAAATGATGCTCCTCACAGAACCTTTCTCCCAACAGAACTATCATTTGGAATAACAAAGACATAACCATGGGTAAAAATCTCTCTGTCAGCAGAAATGGGTGGATAGAGATATTATATATATTAGTGATCTCTTTGATGACGATGGCCTGCTGTTGAATTTTGAACGATTCCTTTACGTGAAGTCATTTCCTGTTACAAGCAAAGATTTCAACTCTGTGATGAAGGCTGTTCCTAAAGGTTTAATTCACTTAATGAACAATCATTTACAATTCAAAGACTCACTGAGGATTAAACCCACATTAACACTAGATGGTATTAATTTAAAAAAGGAAACGGGTAAGGCTAAACACTTCTGTAATGTCTTGACTGGAAGAAGGAGAGTTACACTGACTCCCCATAAAATCTAGACTAGAATTTAAAATCCTTCTTCTGACCTACAAAGCTCTTAATGATCAGACACCTTCATATCTTAAAGAGCTCATAGTGCCCTAATACCCCTCTAGAACTCTACACTCCCAACATGCAGGCCTGCTGGTCCTACCTAAAGTCTCTAAAAATAGTATGGGAGGTAGAACCTTCAGTTATCAGGCCCCTCTCCTTTGGAATCATCTACCAGTCAGGGTCCGGGAGGCAGACACCCTCTCTACTTTTAAGAGTAGGTTTCAAACTTTCCTTTTTGATAAAGCTTAAAGTTAGAGCTGGATCAGGCTTGGACCAGCTCTTAGTTATGCTGCTATAGGCTTAGAATGCCGGGGGAACTGACACACTGGGATCCTATCTCACCCCCTCCCCCCCAACCCCCTCATCACTTACTTTAACTCTCCCTGTCCCATTAAAGTTACTAACCATAGACCTTTCTGGAGTCCCTGAGCTCCCTTGTCTCGTAGGTTCCTCTGAGCTGCCGTAGACTTCCTCCTGCTGTGGACGTTCCAGACTCCAGCTGATACGGACGTGCTGGACTCCAGCGGCAACAGCTACTACTACTCGTCTCATCACTATCACCTCTCGCACTCTCTCTCTTATTCTCCTCTATCCCTCTTTCAAGACCCAACTCGGTCGAGGCAGATGTCTGTCTAACATGAGTCTGGTTCTGCTCGAGGTTTCTGCCTGTTAAAGGAAGTTTTTCCTCTCCACTGTAACTAGCTAAATACTGTGAGGTGCAATGCTCATGATGGATTAAGGTGGGGTCAGACTGAGTCTTATCCTGTCTTGGTGTTGGGTCTCTGTTCATAATTTGACATAGAGTGGTCTAGACCTGCTCTGTTTGTAAAAGAGTCTTGAGATAACGTTTGTTGTGATTTGGGGCTATACAAATAAAGATTGATTGATTGATTGATTGATTGATTGATTGATTGATTGATTGATTGATTGATTGATTGATTGATTGATTGGTTGATTGATAGTCTAGCTTGTGTGCTGTTGCTCCCTGCAGTTTCTCATCAAAGGGGCCGAGCTGAGCGGCATCGATTGCGTCTAGTACAACATAAAACTTATACAACCCCACTTCAAAAAAACTGAAATGTCCCTTTAATACTCATAGAGGTAATGACCATTGTGAACAGCTTTCTCTTTAATCTGCTCAGCTGTTCGCCTTTGATTGCTAACAAGTAAAGCTGTGAGCAGGTGGTTTAAGTTTCCTTCTCGGCCCTCTTTCTCAATCCAAACACTCAGCAGCTCGTGGATCTTGTCCTCGTAGTGAAGGTGCTCTTTGCTCTTGATCACATTGTCAGCTAACCCAAGGTGGCGGAAGAATCTCTTATGGTAGTCAACATCTATTTCTTCAAAATACTCAAAGCATTTCCTCAGAGACTCTTCACCTGCCAACAAAGAGAAAAATCCTTTATTCAAGCATTGTGAGCGGACTACAGAGTGAAGTTCACAAGCACAGTGTTTTCAGAATCTGAGGTTTAGGATCACTGGAGCTCCAGTGAGCACATGGACTCATGTTTCTGAGCAGGCGTCTTAAAACCTGATGGAAGTAATAAATATGAAATCAGTTTACCATTCATGGGAACAAGCCTGGGGAATTCTTTATCTGCCTGAATGATGAAAGAGAGCAACAATCACACAATTACAAACAAGTCTGTTTAACCTGCTCACGAGTCGTAACGTGTTACCATGGAGATCACAAGTCCCCTCTTGTTACCTGGAACTGCAAAACCTACGCTACTACAGAGAACAACCGATCCCAGTCATTCATGCACAAAGTAACATGTGCACAAAGTAACATGTGCACAAAGTAACATGTGAACAAAGTAACATGTGCACAAAGTAACATGTGAACAAAGTAACGTGAACAAAGTAACATGTGCACAAAGTAACATGTGAACAAAGTAACATGTGAACAAAGTAACGTGAACAAAGTTACATGTGCACAAAGTAACATGTGCACAAAGTAACATGTGAACAAAGTAACATGTGCACAAAGTAATGTGAACAAATTAACATGTGTACAAAGTAACATGTGAACAGAGTAACGTGAACAAAGTTACATGTGCACAAAGTTACATGTGCACAAAGTAACATGTGCACAAAGTAACATGTGAACAAAGTAACATGTGCACAAAGTAATGTGAACAAATTAACATGTGTACAAAGTAACATGTGCACAAAGTAAAATGTGCACAAAGTAATGTGAACAAATTAACATGTGCACAAAGTAACATGTGCACAAAGTAACATGTGCACAAAGTAACATGTGCACAAAGTAACGTGAACAAAGTAACGTGAACAAAGTAACGTGCACAAAGTAACGTGCACAAAGTAACATGTGCACAAAGTAACATGTGCACAAAGTAAAATGTGCACAAAGTAATGTGAACAAATTAACGTGCACAAAGTAACGTGCACAAAGTAACGTGCACAAAGTAACGTGTGCACAAAGTAACATGTGCACAAAGTAACATGTGCACAAAGTAAAATGTGCACAAAGTAACATGTGCACAAAGTAACGTGCACAAAGTAACATGTGCACAAAGTAACATGTGCACAAAGTAACATGTGCACAAAGTAGCACATGTTACAGTTTAAGGTGAAGCTTGTTACATCCCCAGTAGAAACGTTATGCATTTGCAATGTAAGCAAGGCAGCTGCGTTCTAACAACGAAACCACTGTTTTTATCTCTCAGGGGAAATTCTCTGTGTTGAGGAAAAGCACAAAGTAGTGGGCACAAAAGCTATGCAAACCTTTGTTGAGTCCAGCCCTCAGTCGTAAGAAAACTACAGGATAGAAACAAGAGATTTCGGCTGTTATGAAAGCAAAGGCTAAAGCCTAATTTACACAGGATGCGCAGCGTTGCATTACAGCTGCGCCGCAAAACTGCGCAGCTGATACGTTCCCATTCTTGTCAATGCTCATGTTCACACAGGGCCCGCTGCGCCAGAGATACACTTCAAGTCTATTTTCGAGGTAGCCTGCGCCCAACACACATCAATCTGCACAGAAAAGAACTACCTGGACAGGAAGTCAGGAACCAGGATCGCATGCAACATCCAGCAATTAAAAAAAAAACCCACCATATACAGACTCCTGACCGTTTAAAGACAACGCGGCACATCCTGTGTAAATTGCGGGTAACTCCATTAAAAGGAAGAGATTGTAAGCATGTTAAGAAGGAAGCGAGACTGGAAGCAGGGATAGGAGTGGGCCATGGTCTCACCATCCTGTGTGGCTGTGGAACCATGGGGCCGGCTCGGGGGAGGGTGGGGGATGCAGAGGAGGACGAGCAGGTTAGACTCTGCTGGGAGTGACTGGCTGAGCTGTTAAGGCTTTCACGCAGCACTTCACACTCATCCTCGGAAAAGGATTTGGTTCTCACCAGTTGCCCAGGTAGGATCAGACCTGTGCAGCTGGACCTGGGAGTGTCTGTGTCTCCCCTCTCCTCAGTGAGACTGCTGTCACTGCAATGCTGGGGAGGAATGTTTGAAAAAAAAACCTGCTAATCTTGTCTCTTAATTTTACAAACACAGAAATGAATTGTTCGTACCTCTCTTTTCAAATATATCGCTCAAATCCAAAAGGGACGTTATTCTTTGAAATGATCTTATTTTGTTGCCCTGGGCTCGTTTTAATCAATCGTACATCCTATTTATAGATTTCTGGGTAAAGAAATATCACAGGTAACTTACCTGTCCATCTTTCAGCATGACAGATACATTTCTCAGAGAGCCTGAGGAGAGAATAGAAGGACAGAATTGCACCACTGACAAAGAAGTGA
Organism: Notolabrus celidotus; assembly: GCF_009762535.1. Lineage (NCBI taxonomy): Eukaryota > Metazoa > Chordata > Actinopteri > Labriformes > Labridae > Notolabrus > Notolabrus celidotus. The sequence continues at coordinate 37,535,392 of NC_048280.1, read as the reverse complement.
AAGGTCAATTTGAAAGTTCTGAATGGATTTTCTATTAAAAGTAAAGAAATGCAGGTAACAAGTGTTTTACAGAAAGATTCTGAAACAAGGCCGTACTGAGGTTCCTTCATTACACCGCCCTGCTGCTACAAACACACAGCATGCTGTCATTCTGTGTGGAGGACAGTCCATGTGCTTTACATCACCTTTCAATGTGAACAACTGACAACAAAACAACTTCTCTCTGTTATTCACTCTGTTCATCAAACAACTCCAGCATGCTTCAGCTCAACCATATCTCTTAGGCAACTATCATTTAGATTCATCGATATGCTGACACACAAGGATCAAACGCAATAGCTTGACTACACTCCTCAGACTGGACTGTGAGGGATGTAAAACTGTGTACTAATACTGTGATACTCTCATGCCCGTGGATATGTGTTACTAAACCCTGAAAACACAGCACGTGAATAATTAACCTTTACATTTCTCCACATTCAGCTCCAAAATGTCTTAAAAATGTGGAGTGAATTTTTAAAAGTCACCTTTTAAATCACATTTAGAGGAATATGTGTGATCTTCTCACCTTTAATTTAGTTGTGACAAATATATTTAAGTTACAATCACTGTTAAATCCAAATGCTTTAATATAAATGTTAAATCTAAATGTTGAATATAAATCTAAATGTTAAATATACATGTAAAATGTTAGATCTAAATGTTCAATCGTAATATAAATGTTAAATATAAATGTTCAATCTTAATGTTGAATGTTAAATCTAAATGTTAAATGTTCAATCTAAATGTTAAATCTAAATGTTGATCATTAAATATAAATGTAAAATATAAATATAAAATCTAAATGTTCAATCCAAATGTTAAATGTTCAATCTGAATGTTAATTGTTCAATCTAAATGTTCAGTCTAAATGTTAAATGTTTAATCTAAATGTTGATTTTTAAATGTAAATGTTGAATCTGAATGTTAAATGTTGAATCTGAATGTTGATTGTTCAATCTAAATGTTCAGTCTAAATGTTAAATGGTTAATCTAAATGTTGATTTTTAAATCTAAATGTTGAATCTAAATGTTAAATGTTGAATCTGAATGTTGATTGTAAATCTAAATGTTCAGTCTAAATGTTAAATGGTTAATCTAAATGTTGATTTTTAAATGTAAATGTTGAATCTAAATGTTAAATGTTCAATCTGAATGTTGATTGTTCAATCTAAATGTTCAGTCTAAATGTTAAATGTTTAATCTAAATGTTGATTTTTAAATGTAAATGTTGAATCTGAATGTTAAATGTTGAATCTGAATGTTGATTGTTCAATCTAAATGTTCAGTCTAAATGTTAAATGGTTAATCTAAATGTTGATTTTTAAATCTAAATGTTGAATCTAAATGTTAAATGTTGAAGCTGAATGTTGATTGTAAATCTAAATGTTCAGTCTAAATGTTAAATGGTTAATCTAAATGTTGATTTTTAAATGTAAATGTTGAATCTAAATGTTAAATGTTCAATCTAAATGTTCAGTCTAAATGTTAAATGGTTAATCTAAATGTTGATTTTTAAATGTAAATGTTGAATCTAAATGTTAAATGTTGAATCTGAATGTTGATTGTTAAATCTAAATGTTCAGTCTAAATGTTAAATGGTTAATCTAAATGTTGATTTTTAAATCTAAATGTTGAATCTAAATGTTAAATGTTGAATCTGAATGTTGATTGTAAATCTAAATGTTCAGTCTAAATGTTAAATGGTTAATCTAAATGTTGATTTTTAAATGTAAATGTTGAAACTAAATGTTAAATGTTCAATCTGAATGTTGATTGTTAAATCTAAATGTTCAGTCTAAATGTTAAATGATTAATTTAAATGTTGATTTTTAAATGTAAATGTTGAATCTAAATGTTAAATGTTCAATCTGAATGTTGATTGTTCAATCTAAATGTTCAGTCTAAATGTTAAATGTTTAATCTAAATGTTGATTTTTAAATGTAAATGTTGAATCTGAATGTTAAATGTTGAATCTGAATGTTGATTGTTCAATCTAAATGTTCAGTCTAAATGTTAAATGGTTAATCTAAATGTTGATTTTTAAATCTAAATGTTGAATCTAAATGTTAAATGTTGAAGCTGAATGTTGATTGTAAATCTAAATGTTCAGTCTAAATGTTAAATGGTTAATCTAAATGTTGATTTTTAAATGTAAATGTTGAATCTAAATGTTAAATGTTCAATCTAAATGTTCAGTCTAAATGTTAAATGGTTAATCTAAATGTTGATTTTTAAATGTAAATGTTGAATCTGAATGTTAAATGTTGAATCTGAATGTTGATTGTTCAATCTAAATGTTCAGTCTAAATGTTAAATGGTTAATCTAAATGTTGATTTTTAAATCTAAATGTTGAATCTAAATGTTAAATGTTGAATCTGAATGTTGATTGTAAATCTAAATGTTCAGTCTAAATGTTAAATGGTTAATCTAAATGTTGATTTTTAAATGTAAATGTTGAAACTAAATGTTAAATGTTCAATCTGAATGTTGATTGTTAAATCTAAATGTTCAGTCTAAATGTTAAATGATTAATTTAAATGTTGATTTTTAAATGTAAATGTTGAATCTAAATGTTAAATGTTCAATCTGAATGTTGATTGTTAAATCTAAATGTTCAGTCTAAATGTTAAATGGTTAATCTAAATGTTGATTTTTAAATCTAAATGTAAAATCTAAATGTTGATTGTTATATCTTAATGTTAAATGTTCTCTGTGATCCTAAATATTAAGCTTCTATGCAAACTCTCACTGACACCTAGTGAAAATACCAAAATATTATAATTTGTCATGACAAATTTGAAGTGGAAAAAGATCACAAATATTGCTCTGAATGTGATAAATATAATATTATAGTGCTCAATATTTTCAGTGTGCACAACATTACAAACGGTGACCCATATTCACAGACAATTTTGAATTATTTTTTTTCAGAGTTGATATTTTTGAAAGGAAATAAAATACATTTATTTCAGAAATATAAAACACTGAGGCAGCACGTTCAACCTCACACATCTCCGACAGTATTACAGAGTGGGAGCAAAATAAATGAAGGAACAAAGTCAGAGTGTGGCTCCATTTCTCCTGAAGATAACTATGAGGTTATTTCTAAACTGTGAATACAGAGTGCAGATACAGCAACATCATCAGCAGGTGATGGAGGGGAAACAACACATGATGGACGTTTATGGACCGCAGGAACTTTACCCCGGAACTACGTGTGTTTCCACCAGAGGAACCAGGGTCTAAATTTAGTTCAGGGGTAGATAATCTCCCCCCGGGCTAACTGCTGTGTTGCTCATAATGATACCTGCCTGTCCATCTGCTTCTATGGTGTCATCTGTGATGACCAGTGCAGATTTTTCCTCACACAGTATTTAAAATGGTAGATCTTTATTTTGTTGAGTGTGTTTATGTTCACCTACCTCTTGTTCTCCATCTCCTCACCAACATGACAAATACAGTCAGTAACCCAGCAGCAAGAAGCATGGTGAACACAATCGCTGCTGTCTTTCCTGATTTAGAAAGAAAACAACCATTACTTTGGATTACAGACGGACGTCTGACATTTCGTTCCTTTCTTCCTCTTCACATGTAAGTCAGGAACGCATCATTTGGTACGTTAGTGAAACAAAAAGTCATATCTCATCTCTGATAGATGGTGCTTTTTCTAGGGCCTTCACATGCTCTCAGTGGCGTACTCGGGCTGTTTTAGGGGCAGGGTCGAAAACAAAAAATAGGGCACCTCCTTTGAAACCTCTGTATTCACAGTTGAGGGTTCATTTAACTGTATTGAAGCAGCGGTAACAAAAGGGGGGGTCTGGTGTTCCTCCCCCTGAAATATTGGAGCATCTAACAGTTAATTCCTGCATTCTGGTGAATATTTATGTGACCAATTGTGGGGGGAATTGAATATCATTGATTATATTACAAAATTAACATAACATCATAACATACCATAATAACTACATGGCCATAGACAGGACACTTTTTCATCCACTTTCTACTGAAAGACCGCCTGAGAAAGCAATTTTTAAATCTTTTATCTACTACAGTGGAACCCAAGAGGGCACTTTAGCGCAGTTTCTTTTGGACATGAGGCCACCAGTGGTGGGGGGCGATCACCCACCCTGTCCCCTCCCTGAGTACACCACTGCATGCTCTATAAGGGGTGTACCTGAGGAGAAGCCAGGACTGAGCTGGGTTTTCTTGCACTCTGTGTTGGCGGTTGAATTGCAGTTCCTCATTATTTTCTCGTCTTTTTGACACCTAGTTTGGAAGTAAGCCATAGATTGATTTAAAGCCAGAGGAAGTGAAATGAGCATATCAGCATACAAAAACAGTGACCTTCTCATCATTCCCACTAAATGCACCACAGAATGCCACATGAAGTCATTCCTGCCTGTGGCCATCAGACTGTACAACTCCTCCCTCTGATCACTGAACAATAACCTGTACTCTGTGCAATAACCGTATAATAACCATGCAATACACTGTGCAATACACTGTGCAATACACTGTGCAATATCCCTGCCACTTTAACATCCTTCCTTCATTCCAAGCGCTTTGTACATAGATCATTTCTAACTATTCAGCGCTTCTGTATATACTTTATTATTATTTTATTTAATCTTTACATTACTTGATCTTTATTTTATTTTATTCTATTTTATCTGATCTTTATCAGATAAAATAAAATAAATTATTTTATCTGATAAAATAATAATTCTATAAATAAAATAGAATTATTATTTTATTCTATTTTATTTGATCTTTATTTTATTTCATTCTATTTTATCTGACATTAGTTAATTCTATTCAAGCTGATCTCTATTTTATTTCAATTGATATTTATTTTATTTTATTCTGTTTCACCTGATCCTTATTTTATTTTGTCTTTATTTTATTCAATTTTATTTTATCTTTATTTCATTTTATTCAATTTTATTCAATCTTTATTTTAATCTATTTTATTTCATCTTTACTTTATTCTATTTTAACTTATCTTTATTTTATTCTATTCTATCTCATCTTTATTTTATTTTATTTTATTCTATTTTATCTGATCTTTATTTTATTTGAACTTTATTTCATTCCATTCTATTTCATTTGATATTTATTCTATTCTGTTTTATTTGATCTTTATTTCATTTCATTCTACTTTATTTGATCTTTGTTTTATTCTATTTTATTTCATTATTTTTATTCTATTTTATTTGATCTTTTTTTTATTGTATTTTATTTGGTTCCTTCTTCTATTAATATGTTGACTTTCTTACATACTGTTTCTAAGAGCTCTGTGATGACTGAGTTTCCCTCTCCGGGATAAATAAAGTATTTCTGATTCTGATGACCTGAGCACCACATGTGATGTTTATTCCCAGACTCACCTTGAGCACGTCTTGCACACCTCACATGCTTGGTCAGGAGCACAGTATCGTCCTGATTTGCACTCACACTCAGTGTTTTGTTTCATGGTGCATGGCCTGAGGACTGACTGATCTGATGAAGCAACAATAAGAGGACTTTGTTTAGTCTGACAGTCTGCCTGGAGAACTTTGAAAGGCTGAATCATGATTTCACTTTTCAACAGTATAAAGCTGTCACGCTGAATCACCTGAGCGACACTGCGTGCACTTGAAACAGTGCTGCAATCCGTTTGAGAACTCAGTGTATGTTCCATCTACACACTCCTCACACTTCCCCCTCTGTCCCGCTGAGGTGCACGGGGATGTCATGTGGTAACCTATCAAGCAAATAAACACACACACAGTGACATAACCCCAGAAACTCTATCCACTCTGTGTGTGGGAGTAATAAACCACCACAGTCCCTCACTCTGCTGAGAGACCTGGTGTGTCTCCGTGTCTTACCAGCTGGACAGTTCAGACAGCAGATCTTGCCGTGCAGGTACTCGTCCTCTGTGCAGGAGTCGTCCAGGTCATGGCTCAACAGTCTGAAGGCCCCCGGGGAAGACCAGAACAATCCCATCAAAACCTAGAGAGACAGAAGAAAAAGAACAACTGATCACTTGACTGGAGGAGAATCATCAGCTATGATTCAAACATTAGTCATTTCACTTTATAGCCAGAAGAATTTCATTGTCGTCGTTCCCTAATCTCTGTTGTTCTGATTCTATATGGATTTTTTGGAGAGTTTTAAGTGTAGTTATTTATTTGGTTGTCTTTCATATTCATCTGATTTTTACTTTTGTTTTTAATCTAATTTATAGATAAATAATGATAAATATTAGATTTTTTAATATCTGTAAATCAATAAATGTGTTATAATTTAAGTTTTAAGTATTTGTCACATGAATTTGTAAAATAAAAACAGGCTTCCTGATGTCAAGGTAAAGCACATAGCATGTTTTAAAGGTAGTGCACATTTAAGCCTGATTTATACTTCTGTGTCTCCCCTACGCAACAGGGGCTGACGTGGACATGAGCACCACATACAGTACTTGTTTGTCGATGTGTCCGTGTCGCGCAGCAATACACGGTCTCTCTGATAGCCGGTCGCCTGCTTCCGGCCCCGCTATGATCTCTGTTTACTTTTCCACAGAGATTCAGAGCGTGTTCTGTTAATCTACAGCTGATACATGTTGCTGTTTATCATACAGACATGATTACATGAAGAATACAGAGGAGGAGATGAAATACACGGCCGATGTCCGGGATCCTGGAAGTGATGTAAATGCGGCATATACAAGCCGCCAAGTGGACCAATCACAGGGCTTGCGGTCCGTGTCAATCCTACGTGTAGTTACATTTTGGAGGAGGTGCACGTCAGCTACGTGTCTAGGCCTCTGCGTAGGTACGGGAGCTATGCGAACCCCCGGCGTAGGGTACGCCGTTGATTCGACGCAGAAGTATAAATCAGCCTTTACACTGCAATGACTTCCTGAAAGTTAACAATGTGACATGGTAACCCTGAGCCTGTCTGCAGCAAGCGGCAACCTCAGGTTAAAAATATGAGGCCAACACGGAAGTGTTAATGTTGTACAGTTATGTGTTAAACTGCAGTTCATCGAGGATCCACTTGAGGCTGGCTGCAGAAGTACTGGAAGTCACATACACATGAATTGGTTTACAGCAGAAATAAACATGTTTACAGCCTGGTTCAAAACACGAGTGTAGTCATTTCTCTATCAGCACACACTGTATGGGTGAATTTTTTTCTAAAGTGACAGTTCAGAAGATATTGAGATCAGGAGTTTCCAATAATGGAGGGAAACAGCTGACTTGACTGACAGGCGGGAACACTGTAGCTGTTAGCGAGGAGGCTCAAACCCCGCCTCTTTACGTCACATTCGCTCGACAGTAGTTATGTTGAGTTCAACATTTCAAATATGGCTGCCGTCGACGATTGGCCTCAAAACAGCGCTTCAGAAACTGATGGGTGCCGTCACGGAGACTAGGTCCATTATTTATATAGACCATGGTCTGCAGCAGGTGATAATCCAGCTTCTCTGTGGGTTCTCTTCCTGGGTATTACCATAGACTGTAAAGAAAAATGGACAGCGTTGCTCCGCCTCTTCCCGTTGTACGGTTCTGAAGCCAAAAAATCCCGCTCATGGGCGCCGCCATTTTGCAGCCAGAGCCTGTGAAGCCACTGTAATAAGCTCCGCCCCACAGCGTAGCGTCACAAGACGCTGTGTGTCTGTGCTTGTTACTACAAGCACAGACAAGTTTCCAATGTTCCTCTGGAATCAAAGCAGTGTGTTCGCTCCAGACCTCCACATGCTTTCTCAGGTTAGATGCTGATGTTTTGGAGGCTGTGATGAAGTTTGTGTGGTAAACAGATCAGAGATTAACAACAATACAAACAATCATTCTTTATTTCAAAAGCTCAAACGTGGGTTTAAAATATGGCCGTGGTGCTCAGGTAGAGAATCATCATCCTTCTCAGTCATAGCCATCATCACCACGACTACATGAACGCACTGATCTGAAGAACGTTTGATCTACACTCAACCCAGGTACGGCTACACCACTGAGACAAACCAAACACAAGGACACCAACAGTTTACAGTCTTTGGGATCTGATTTCAGAAAAGAAGACTCACCAGCTGACTTCAAAGATAAAGTAGAGAGTAACTAGAACACTGATAGAAATGTAGAGGAGTCACAAGGATGAGATTTGTCTTTAAATGGAGTAAAAGTAATAAGTTCCCCAAAAAATAATACTCAAGTAAAGAACAGATACTCATAAACTGAACTTAAGTACATTTACTGTGTTACTTCCACCACTGCCCGGTCTACTATGATAAGTTTTGAGTGGCCCTGTAAAATGACTCTTTAGTGAGCCTCTTGAAGCTGAGGACTTCTGCACCTGGGCTCAGTTACCTTCAAACATGTCGTTTCTGAGAATGGGCTCGAGTTGAAACAGAAAAACATTTCACTTTAAATTGAACATTAATTGTTGTAGGCGCACTGATAAACCTGAGAAGTTCCACACAGCGGGTCGAACATCTACCACAAAAACATGCCAACATCTCTGGGACTTCAGAAAGACACTTACCATGTAATGAAGGAACTCGGTCATGCTTTTGTAGAGAAGTCCAAATCCACTGTCATAGATTGATTCATTCCCACACCTGTATGTCAACAAATGGTAGTCTGATGCACACTGCGTCCTCCTGGTCCTCAGAGGGACCACCTCGAGTGAATGACAGTGACGTAGCGGCTGGGCGGGGCCACAGACAAAATACAGACCACACTGAGAGTATAGATAACAGCATTAAAACAGAGAGACATGCAGACAAACTGTCATGAAATCATTGACCCTGTCTCTCCATGCTCTACAGTGAAGCCATTACTGCAACAGTTCACATTATTGTCTGATGTGATGTGTTTCTGACCCCAGTTATTTATCCATTGAAGAAAATGAGATCCAGTTTCACACACTGAGTCACATCAAATATGAAAGGTGTTTCTTTCAGGCTTGAGGAGAACAGCAGTAACAGAGGTGTGAAATAGTGTTCCTTGTGGCTTCTCTGTCTCTCTGGGGGGACAAAACATTTCTTTACAAACTTTAGCACAACTTTAACAAACGTTGTTCTTCTGCGTGAGTCGGTTTAACTTGAACCCACTATCAGCTGCCTGCAGCACACAGATATACAGCCCAACAGGAAGGAGGAACTAGAACTGAACATCCTGGGCCTGCATGTGGACTGTGTACAAAGAGAAGACATGTTTGGGTTGACATGAAGCTCAGTTCTTACTCTCATTGTGTTGGTTGTGATGCTAAGCTAACTCTGCAGTTGGCATGGTGTCAGAGTTGTGAGTTGTGAGACTACATTTCTCTGAACCTGATATTTTTCTTGGAATAATTCTATTTGCTGTTTGCGTTTTCAGGACTGACGTGAAGCACAGATCCCCTTCATGCTGTGTGAACGTGTCTCTGATGATAAGGGCGGGTGGAGGCTGAAACCTCTCAGACTGCTTTTCAAAGATAAGACCTGCATGAGAGCTGGTGGACGGTTTATTTCTGCTCATCTGTTGCTTTGGGGATTAAATGAACTGCTACAGAAAATGACCTTTTCTCCCCCTCTCTGGGTCTTTTGCCCGTTACTGACACTAAAGTTATGTTGTATAGTGTTGCAGGGTTTCTTTAGTGGATAGTGAAGGGCTCACTTTAACTCTTATTATTATTAATAATAATAATAATACATTTCATTTCATTTATATAGCAACTTTCAAAACAAAGTTACAAGGTGCTTTACACCAAGAGGACAAATGCACACAGCAGATTAAATTAACATTAAAAGCATGGGAAAACATGCAGAAGGTGAGCTGTTAAAAGTGCAAGACATAATACTGTCAGGTTGTTCTGGAATTAAAATAATAATAATAATAAACTTTATTTATATAGCACTTTTCTTAACAAGATTACAAAGTGCTTCACAACGAAAAAAAGCTGAGAACTACAAAACATAAAAAACGGTGCAAACAGGGAGAAGAAAAAAAACAGAAGTAAAACAGGAGGTCTGAATGCAGAGCAAATTCAGGATTTAGGGCTGGAGAAATGCCTCTTTATATAAAAAGGTTTTCAGTGAGGATTTAAAAGCAGTTAAGGTTGTGGACTGTCTCCTCATATGTGTCAGGGAGTTCCACTGTCTTGGAGCTCTGACTGGCGGGATCTTGGCACAACCAGCAGAGCTGCATCCACATATCTGAGGGGGCCGCCCAGGCACATAGGGGGTTAAAAGGTCTCTTAAATAGTTTGGGGCCTGTCCATTTAACATTTTAAAAGTAATCAATAAAATCTTAAAATCTACAGGATAAAAAACTGGCAGCCAGTGTAGGCTGGCAGGACAGGAGTGATGTGTTGGTATTTTTTTTTTTTGGTATAAGGGGTCAAGGAAGCCATCTACGTTAAGCTTGAACACCCTTCTCTTAAAGGGGACATATCACGCTTTTTTCATCAATATATATTGGTCTAAGAGGTCCCCAAAACATGTCTTTAAAGTTTATGCTCAAAAAAACACTTTGAAATCAGATTTTGGTCTGCCTGAAAAACCCTCTTCTTCAGTCCTCCTCAGAACACTCTGTTTTCCCTCTGACCACGCCCCCTCAGGAAGTGGATGTGCCTCGGCTCTCCAGCACGTTGATCTAATGTTTACATGTTGGCTGAATATACACGGCTGCTCAGAGATCACGTTACTTCAACCCTCTGAATCTGATCCAGAATCTGATCCTGACAGAGAGGCGCCTGTAGCAGGACCTTTCTGAACCATTGGTCACAGATTTAGTGTTTCTTGTTGTTTTATTTGTCAGTATGTAGACGTGTGTCTTGGTACACAGCTACAGCTACGACATGTAGCTATGTAGCTATGCTAACTAGCGCTAGCACTTATCCATGATAAATAAAAATCATCCACTAGATCTTCAAATCTGCAGACGTGGGGAGTAAAACCGACCTTTGTGTTTATTAAGACAGCCTACAACTAGCATGCCTCCCTCCTAAGCTCCTTGTTAGCACACATTTGTGCAGGTAATGAAAAACGGAGGAGGGGTTCAGTATTATTTTATACAGTCTATGGGCTGAACAAGCTCCGAGCTCTGACTCCGTGACAGACCGGATATTGTTGTTACGTAACAAAAACACGGAAGTCTGAAACGGCTGGTTTCACACACATTTACAGAAAGGTGGAGAAATCAGAACAGAGGCAGAATGGATTTTTTTCATTCTTGGGGGGTTTGTAGACATGCCAGGGACACATATTTCAGGTAGAGAACCATTAAAAAGTCAATTTTGCATGACATGTCACCTTTAACAGAGGTGGTGGACTAAGACACCATTTGTCTCCTACATACAATGCTGTTTTGAATTCTGTCAAAACCAGGGGTGCATCTCGCATGGCTGGAAGTGAAGCTACCACCAAAGCGTCTGCCCCCTGGTGGCTGGCTGCAGTATAGGTCAAAAACTCCGTCTCCCATATTCATTTGAATGGGGCTGCAGTCAAACTTTAAAAAGTAAATACATGTGGTACGAATGTTTGTCACATCCGTATGCTGTGGTGATATGTAGTTAGTATTTGACTGTTTTGTGTTCAAGGCCTCTTTTTTCTGAAAAGTTTCTTCTTCGTTAGTTATTAGAGGTTAAAAAACAGGGTTTTACTTCCGGGTTTGATTAGATTACCGTGGCAACCACAGGAATTTTGTGGCTTCGCAGACTCTGGCTGCACAATGGTTGCGCCCTGGAGCGGGTTTCTTTGGCTTCAGAACCGTACAACGGGAAGAGGCGGCGCAACACTGTCCATTTTTATCTACAGTCTATGATCAGAACAAGTAAGACCATACACACACCAGAGACCATGTGACTCTAATGACCCACAGCTGACCCATCACCCTAACGACTGTCAGAGACCAGACTAACGACTGCCAGGAGGTTCTGAACGACTGCCAGGAACTAGACTAACGACCCTACTTAGGACCCATTATGACTACCTGGACACACCCACGACTGTTAGAGGATTATATTTTCTAGCTCTTCCCCAGTCTGATCAGAACTGAAGAAGCCTTTCAGAGGAGAGGTGAAACGTCTTCAAGAATTTCTACCAGTCCAGTTGCCTTACGGATCAAGCTTTGGGTGTTGGTATTTTGTTGTGCCAAAATCCGAGCGGCTTCTTTTTGAACTAGTTGGAGACTGTGGAGGGAGCTCTGACTGATTCCATTGCACCTTCTGTGTACTGTTCTGGGTGGAGCTAACAGGGGCTTTTGGCTTAGCTACTGTAGCTGGGACCAGTAGCCTGCTGGATGTGCGGCAGCGAAGTCCACACACGGGATGGTCAAATCCAGTTCTTCTGCAGGTGAGTGCTGGCAGCGCGTCGGAGAGTGACCATGGAGTCGAGGAATCGTTCTTCATCCTTGATCTGGTACAGGATGGATATTCTCCCTTCCAGCTCCGACACTTTCTGGGTCAGGCGGAGACAGCTGTGGCATCCGGATTCTGATCCGCAACAGGCAGTATCACAGATTGAGACTCACCCACAAGGGCTCCACAACGGGAGCCCACAGCGGAAAGTAGTTTAGAAGACAGGTAGAGGTCCTGCTGGAAGCGGCCCAGTAAGGTTGTCCTTGTTACAGGCGTAGAGCTAAAAACAGTCCAGGTTGTGTTCTCCGCTGAGGCAGGAAGCTGCGTCAGGCCGGTGTGTAGTGACCAGAGGGCTTATAAGTGAAGATCTGTGAGTCAGATCGTTACGGTCTTCGGCTGTGTTAAAAACATTCAGTGCCTAAGAGGACTGTATCCAAAGCTGCCCTAAAAACGATTAAAATGTGTTAAATTCCTGACAAGGCTTCAGAGCATCTGACTGACGTGCAGAATGCCGACGCATCCACACAACCGCACAGTAATCTAGATGAGAAAAAATAAAAGCATAGATGACTTTGGACAGATCAGAGGGGGAAAGGAATAATGTTATTTTGGAGGTGGAAAAAGCAGGATTTAACTGTATTTGAGTGTCAAAGCAAAGATCTGAGTCAAATGTCACTCCTAAATGTTTGACCTTCATTGTGATGTTCTTGTAGAGGCAGGGCTCTACACTAACTTTTCCACTGGTAGCACTGAGGAAGTTGGTCGCACCAGCACACGATTTGGTGGCACCCTTTCTGGGGGGTACAGCATGACCATGCATGCTGATGAATAGTTGTCTTGATTGGCATACTGTAGTTTTGTATGAAGTAAAGATTGACAGTGACTCAAGTTATGATATTTGTAAAATATTTGACTGTGAATATGAAGTTTGTCTGCAACAGGCAGTGGCTGACAGAACAGGTCATTTCTTTTATGTCATTTTAAAAGAAGACATAATAAAAACAAATTCAAATAAAAGTAAAGCATAGCAACCGACATGCACGTGTTTACAAGTAGTCTGTTTTTTTACTTGTCATAAATGCTGTACTTAAATTAACTTAGCAGCATAACTTTAACTTAATATCAGCATTGCTTCGCCCCTGCAATTCAACTCAGAGGAGCAAGTTCTTATAGTGGGGCCTCCTAACCCTCTTCCCCTGGGAAACCACAGCTTAACATCCTGCCTGGCATTATAATCCGTCAATTCTGGCCCATCAGCACTGATTCTGATGAGGTCCTCCACAGTGTCAGTGTGCAGACTTGCCCTAACATCTGGCTCGCAGACTGCTGCAGATATTGGGAGCACCAACATGATCTTGACTTGGGGCCTTATCTACTAAGATCCCAAATAACAAGCACTAATTTGCATTTGCAAACTATTGCATTGCACGTGCTATTAATGGGCGTCTTGCAGGTGATCTACTATGACTGCGTGTACAATTGATAACAAGTGCAAAAGTGGTGCGGACCGCCCTATTTTAATGAGGATTTTCACCATGGAGAGTTTGAGAGAGCAGAGTGGCTGTAAACGAAAAATGAAGTTTGAAGTCATGGAGTTGGAGGTCTTTGTGGAGGAGGGAAATAAACACATAACTCCAGCAGAGACATCTCAGCGTTGCCAGTCCGTTTTCCACAAAAAAAGAATTGAATCGCTTGTACGTCCGTCCAGTCTCTTGCAAAGAAGGACATGCTCACAAATGTCTGTAATATCCACATATCTCACTAAAGCAACAAGTTGCGCCTGGCCACTTACATCAGTTCATTCATCCATTGGAGTGAAAATGACCCACCAGCCTGAACAATATCTGTACCCATCTTCTGTATTCTGCTTGGAAACTGTAGTTGGACAACGGCACAGCTTTTAGCTTGTCTGCTGCATTTTTACCCAGCACAGTCTCAGCACAACCACGGCGGGAAGCAACAGCTCTTCGGCTATGCTGAATGGCTTTTTGGATTTTGCTACGAGCAAAGAGACTGCATATGACGCCTCCAAAAGTTTGAAGCCTACTCTTAAAAGTAGAGAGGGTGTCTGCCTCCCAGACCCTGACTGGTAGATGATTCTAAAGGAGAGGGGCCTGATAACTGAAGGTTCTACCTCCCATACTACTTTTAGAGACTTTAGGTATGACCAGCAGGCCTGCATGTTGGGAGCGTAGTGTTCTCTGTAGACCTGCCTGCTGTAGCCTAACCACCTGTCCCTGTGGTCTCCTTCTTTGCTCACGGCTGGGTTGGTGAGTCCATACAGCTGCTGGTGGGTCTGTTTGAATTGACACCAGCTCTGACTTTGTTTCTCCTTTAGAGGTTGTTTGGGCTGTTGTAGATCAGTTGTTGGTTCTGTCATGTGTTTGGACTCATGTGTGGACCGTATTTAATTTACACAGGTGACACGGGTTACCTGCTTCATTCTGTCCCTCTACAGGTGAACATTTATCAGATGAGAGTCTTCCTCTGATGCTCTCAATATTCAATGTGTTGTTGGTGTGTGACTGCCCTCTCCTGGACAGTCTGTGTGACTGCATGCAGCTATTTTAGATTTAGTCTCAGCCTTCAGATAGAAATGTGCATCAGTGTTTGTCAGTCTCTTTTGTCCAGTTTGAAGAAGTCATCTTATTCTAGTCATACTTCTAGTGTGTTCTCTCTTGAACGTCAGCCAATCTGAAACTGGCATCAGTGTTTACATCTGTAACATGTCCCCCTCTGAACACTTGACCTGTGTAATATATCTTACCTCAGGTTGATAATGTAGCCCAGACTCTCACTCAGTGCTGCTGTGCTGTCCCTGCTGATGCTCTAAAGCAGGGGTTCCCAAAGTGTGGGTCAGGACCCCCTGGGGGGTCTTCAAGAATTATTGTTTTTTTAAGTTATCTAAAAATAGTAATTTTACCCATTATAGTAAAAAATATGGACAAAATTGACGCTAAACTTGAAATAAAACCTTGAAAATAGAAAGTGTAATGAGTTTTCTGCCTTTCTTTGTTTCCAGATGACTCCTAAGTTTAGGGTTAGTGAACAGTGAATTATCAAAAGCATCAGCAGCAGCAGGTTCATTCATAACAGCACAGGAAACACAGACACATGCTCATATAGGTAGGGTCATTTTCTGCAGACCAGCTAAATGAAGCCACATTAAATCACTTTGAGGGACAGTGGGGGTCACGAGTCTCTGACACCTATATTTTGGGGGTCACGGACTGAAAAGTTTGGGAACCCCTGCTTTAAAGCTGGGGTTGGTAATCAGATTTAGATCCATTTTAACCAACAGGTTAAAATGATCTGTATGTCCTGATGGCAATCAATACATAATGTGTTCTTAAAAAAGAGCGAAGAAAAGCTGTTATCTACAGCCGGAGTACACCTGGGAAAACACCAACCAATCACCGTTTTTTGGGTGCCAAAATTTTAAACCATTCAAATCCCGTCCTGCCATTCTGCCCGCCTCCTGTGCGTACATTTCCCCGGCGTGTACTCTGAGTCCCCGTCTCCTGTCTCTGCTTCCCCTGACTCTACTGACTGCCCCTCTAGCTCGACCTCGGGCCTGTCCCCTCTGACCCCATGAGGTGCTTTGCTCAGGACTGTGGTCCGGATCAGAGTCTAAAAAGCTCTCACCACGGGGGCTCTGACAAGCAGAAGAATGAATGACAGTCAGTAAGTCCTACAGAAATGTAGATGTACTGTAGCGTCCGTCCGGACGCTGTAGTGATGACGAGCCGATTGGTGAACACGTTGAGTTTTAATAACCGGTCACTGTCGGCCGTGATCACGCCAACCAACAAAACAACAATCGATGTTTGAATGAATGAAGAACTTCTCCTCTTGTCTCTCCTCTCTCCAGCTCACACACTCTACACCTCTCCTGATGCCTTCACTGACCGTCAACACTGTAGGAATTAAGAACATCTACACTGAACATGTTTAACAAACAGTAGAGCTGTTACAGTATTATATATGTGTTATAACTTCTCCTGATATCGTGTCACCGGTACAACTGGATAATGCTAGCATGACAGTTGTGAGTGCTAACAGCAGCCATGTTTGTTTGTGTTTTTAACTTTCACTATGAGAATGTTTTGGTGAGGACCGGTTTTGAATCAGTCACCATCATATGGTCGCAAGTCAGCGGCGCTCGTGCATGTGAGAGGGGGGGGGGTCGTTTTGGAGGAGCTCTGAGGGGAGGGGGGGGGGGGGGGGGGGGGGTTAGACAGAGTCCTGAGGAAATGCTACATTCAAATTCATGCTAGTTTTCCGAGACTACCAACCCCAGCTCTAAGGCAGCGGTCCCCAACCTATTTTGCACCATGGACTGGTTTCATGAAAGACTCATTTTACGGACCGGCGGGCGGTGGCAGGTTTTAAATGAAATTTTACACCGGGCATAATAAACACAAAGTGCATTAAAGTACCATTCACCAATAATGGAGAATCAGTTGGAACCCTGAGCTTGTTTCTCTGCAACAAGACGGTCCCACCTCTGAGTGATGGAAGACAATGACACACACAGTGTGTTCCTTATGTTCCTTATGTCTACTCCGTAACTTTGTTTTGGTGTCCGTCACTGCAGAAAAACCCTCTTCACAAAGACAGGATGTTGGAAGCAGTGTTTTATTGCTTTTGTGGCTCTCTGGATATTCTGCCTTAATTTTAATCCAAACACTGGCAGGTTTGAAGTTGACTCAAACACTTTTAAGGCCACTATCATTTGCCATCTCCAGCAGCTGATCCTCTTCCAGCATGGACACGCTTGATGCGACAGGCACGTTTACAAACGGGCCGCGGATCCACTCCTTCGTATTTCGTGGATCATTTGTGGTTGGGAAGTAACGCTCAAACTCTTTTGAAAGCTGAGATAGATGGACTTGCACCAGGTGGGAGAATTGGGGCTCAGGCTCTTCCAAAACCCCAGCTAATGTTTGGTGCATGTTAAATTTCCCTTTGTTAAAGCTGGGGTTGGTAATCAGTTTTAGATCCACTTTTTGTTATACTGGTTAAAATGATCTTTATGTCCTGATGGTAATCAATACATAATGTGTTCTTAACAAATAGGTTAAAAAAAAGCTGCTATCTACAGCCGGAGTAAACCTGGGAAAACACCAACCAATCCCTGCCATCAGGAGCCAAATGATGAAACCAATCAAATCCTGTCCTGCTGTTCTGCCCGCCTCCTGCAGAGCGTGCATTTCCTGTTTGTTTGTGTTTTTAACTTTCACTATGAGAATGTTTTGGTGTTTTCTTACCGCTGAGTGAGACATGAGTTGACGTAGTGAAAAACACAAACCATGTGCTGAGGACCGGTCTGGAATCAGTTGTGAATCAGCTGCGTGTGAGCGGGGGGCGTCGTTTTGGAGGAGCTCCAAGGGGAGGGCGGGAGCGGTTAGACCAGGGGTGTCAAACTCATTTCAGTTCAGGGGCCACATAAAGCCCAAGTTGACCTCAAGTGGGCCGGACCAGTAAAATCACAACATAATAACCCTATAAATAACGACAACTCCTCATTTTCCCCTTTGTTTTGGTGCAAAAAAGTACAAGTACATTCCACAAATTTTTACATTTAATGAACTATCTTTTTACCAAAACAACTGTTTTTCGCCATGATGAGTCTCATAGTCGGGCCGAATATGATATTCTTAAGGACTGAAACCTGCTGCGGACACACCAAGCACACAGGTTTAAGATAAGATAAGATACTCCTTCGTTCGTCCCACAACGGGGAAATTCATGGAGTTACAGCAGCAAGCAAGAAGATGTACAGTACAAGAATACATAGAGACAACAGCCATAATTCTCCCAGTCACCTGACACAGTAGTGCTAGTGTTAGTAGTGAAGAGCGCACCTATGACGCACCCACATGTATGGTAAGCACATGTACGAGATGAGACTCCCTCCGAAAATTGTGGATTCACCGCTTCTACATATACGTAAACTTTAGTGTTGGATCTTGAAGTGCTCTAAAAAGTCTATGAAATTCAACCAGATTATGCAAACTGCAAATATTGTTTTTCCTCCTCAAAGGTAAAAAACACATTTGAAATAGTACTTTTATTGAAAATGGAAGTTAATGTCTTCTCTTCAATTTGTCACTTTGCGAAATCATCCCGCGGGCCGGATTGGAACTTCTGGTGGGCCGGTTTTGGCCCACGGGCCATATGTTTGACACCCCTGGGTTAGACAGAGTCCTGAGGAAATGCTACATTCAAAGTCATGCTAGTCTTCCGTGACTACCAACCCTAGCCTTAACTCGCCGCCCCCACAGCTCAACTTTGGCTTTGAATGCAGCCAGTTTATCAGCCAACTTGAGGACAGTTGTCATTCTCCTCTGAAGTGACAGATTAAGTTCATTGAACAGGATGAATATGTCACATAAGTAAGCAGGTTTTGCAATCCACTCCTTGTCACTGGATTGTGCCACCAGAGGGGGGGGAGAGGGGACTTTTCTTCTGAAAAAAATCTCTGCAGCTGCTCTTGTAATTCAAACACTGGCCAGCGATCTCCCCGTCAACAGGAACAGACAGAAGTTATTAAAGAGCATCCGGTTTTTCAAAATAAAACATCTTTCAGCGTAAAACGGAAATATAATAAATAATTTATTCTCTCTGTGCGGCCTGGTACCAAATGGTTGGGGACCACTGCTCTAAGGTAAGGAAAGAAGGGAAGGATGTGTTCACAAGGAGAGAGCTGCCCTTTTGAACAGTCCCTACCTGTACCTGTGTGGACTGATGCACTAACACTCATTCACTGCTCTCAGCTGCCTCCTCATCTCTGATCATTCAGACATTACACTGACATAACTCTGGGAGCTGCTTGTGTCTTTATCCCTGACATACATCCAAAAACAATCATCAGTCAGAATGAGATGGAATATTAGGAATATTAAAAGGTAATAAAATATAAGCCTCAACTCATCAACAAAAACTAAACACACTTAGTTCTTATATGCAGAGATGAATTTAAGCTCCTCATCGTCTTGTCTTCATCATATGCAGGCCTGCTGGTCGTACCTAAAGTCTCTAAAAGTAGTATGGGAGGTAGAGCCTTCAGTTATCAGGCCCCTCTCCTTTGGAATCATCTACCAGTCAGGGTCCGGGAGGCAGACACCCTCTCTACTTTTAAAAGTAGGCTTCAAACTTTCCTTTTTGATAAAGCTTATAGTTAGAGCTGGATCAGGCTTGGACCAGCTCTTAGTTATGCTGCTATAGGATTAGACTACCGGGGGAACTGGCCCACTGCAATCCTATCTCATCCCTTTCCCCCACCCCCCTCATCACTTACTTTAACTCTGCCTGTCCCATTAAAGTTACTAACCATAGACCTTTCTGGAGTCCCTGAGCTCCCTTGTCTCGTAGGTTCCTCTGAGCTGCCGTAGACGTCCTCCTGCTGTGGACGTTCCAGACTCCAGCTGATACGGACGTGCTGGACTCCAGCGGCAACAGCTACTACTACTCGTCTCATCACTATCACCGCTCCCTCTCTCTCTTATTCTCCTCTATCCCTCTTTCCAGACCCAACTCGGTCGAGGCAGATGGCTGTCTAACATGAGTCTGGTTCTGCTCGAGGTTTCTGCCTGTTAAAGGAAGTTTGTCCTCTCCTCTGTAACTAGCTAAATACTGTGAGGTGCAATGCTCATGGTGGATTAAGGTGGGGTCAGACTGAGTCTTATCCTGTCTTGAAGTTGGGTCTTTGTTCATAATTTGACATAGAGTGGGTAGACCTGCTCTGTTTGTAAAAGAGTCTTGAGATAACGTTTGTTGTGATTTGGCGCTATACAAATAAAGATTGATTGATTGATATAAAACAACAAAGATTTATCGTCATCCATCATGATTTTGGGAAAACTAAATTAAAACTGTCCTCATAATTTTATTTGTTTATTGTTGTGTGTGTGTGTGTGTGTGTGTGTGTGTGTGTGTGTGTGTGTGTGTGTGTGTGTGTGTGTGTGTGTGTGTGTGTGTGTGTGTGTGTGTGTGACCGTGTGCTGTGTTTTTTCAAAACAGTCAACAAAAAGAAATGTTTCCAAAGTATTTAATAAACCATGTAAACTCATCCTGAACAGAGTCTGTCAGTGTTCAGGTGGAGATGATGATGATGATGATGATGGAGATGATGAAGATGCGGTTGTTTCCTCTCAGCAGTCAGTCGCTCCACATTATATTTGTATGATCAGAGCGTGTCTCTCTGATGACTCTGTCCGTCAGTTTATTTCCATGATGGTGTTGAACATGAGTGAATCTCTCTGAGGCTGTAACACACGCTCTGACCGTGTCTATCTTATTTACTGTGAATATATGAATCTGTCACACAGAGGAATCAGGGTTAGTGATCACTTCCAGTCTCTCACACTGATGTCAGAAAAAGTGAAGAATAAAAACAGCAGCAAGCGCTCACATGGCTCTACGAAGGTGTAAACTGTCGGGCTTCACTCTGAGCAGGTTCACTTCTCGATCTCGTTGAAATATTCAGAGGATCCGGAGAATGGAGTGACATCAGAGAGATCTGCAGAGAACAACAGCAACAGCATATAATTAAACTATGCAGATAATTCATCATGAATACTGATGCTGCAGTCTTTAACAGAATCAGAATCAGATAGGAGGGAAATTCAGTCATTACAGAGCTCTTATTAACAATGTGTAAGAAAGTCATAATATCAATAGAAGGACTATAATAAGATATAAATACAATAAAATACAAAAAAAAGAATAAAATAAAGATCAAATAAAATAGAATGAAATGAAAAAAATAAAGATCAGATTAAATAGAATAAATGAAAAACAATAAGATCAAATAAAATAGAATAAAATAAAATAAAGATCAGATAAAATACAATAAAATGAAAAAAAATTAACATAAAATAAAATAGAATCAAATAAAATAACATCAAATAAAATAGAATACAATAAAATAATGATATATTAAAATAAAACAAAGATAAAATAAAGATCAACTAAAATAGAATGAAATAAGAATGGAATAAAATAATATAAGATCAAATAAAATAGAATAAAATAAAGATCAGTGAAAATTGAATAAAATAATATAAGATCAAATAAAATAGAATTAAATAAAGATATATTAAACAAACATAAAATAAAGTAAAGATAATATAAAAAGAATAAAATAAAGATCAGTGAAAATTGAATAAAATAAAGAGAAAATAAAATAGAATTAAATTCAGATCAATGAAAATAGAATAAAATGAAGATAAAATAGAATAAAATAAAGATAAAATAGAATAAAATAAAGATCAAATAGAATAAAATAAAGAAAAAATAAAATAGAATACAATAAAGATATATTAAAATAACATAAAAATAAAGATAAATGAAAATTGAATAAAATAAAGATAAATGAAAATTGAATAAAATAAAATAAATAGAATTAAATCAAGATCAATGAAAATTGAATAAAATAAAGATCAATGAAAATGGAATAAAATAAAATAAAGATAAAATAAAATAGAATTAAATAAGGATCAATGAAAATAAAATAAAATAAGGATAAAATAGAATTAAAAAAAAGATCAAATAAAATAGAAAAAAATAAATATCAAATAAAATAGAATAAAATAAAGATATATTAAAATAACATAAAATAAAGATAAATGAAAATTTAATAAAATAAAATAAAGATACAATAAAGATCAATAAAAATAAAATAAAGATAAAATAGAATAAAATAAAGATCAAATAAAATAGAATAAAATAAAATAAAATATGTTAGCTATGTACATAAGTGCTGGGAATGAAGGAGATATGAACAGTGAATGAAACTGCTGTGTACAGAGATATAGCAGGTGGTGTTCTCACCTGTACATGGTCCCCTCTTAAAGCTGACGTCGTCTAAAGCGATGTCACTGCGGAGCGACGGCCCTCTGATGGCTTCAAATATAATCTGAACAAACACACATGATGGACTGTTTAATGTAACTCCTACACAACATAGAGCAGAATCAGTGCATGAAATTCATTTAGAGACATTACTCTGAAGTGATAAAAGAATGATGTACTGAGTCTCCCTCACATCATCTGTTTCTGAAGCCTAACGTCAGCTGTCACTGGATCCAATGTACTGACTGAATCCAAAGTTCAGTCGCCCTAGCATAAGGCAAAGAGGTGGAGTTCAGGCAGGTGTTTAGCCTCCTCGCTAACAGCTACAGTGTGACCGCCTGTCAGTCAAGACAGCCACGCCCCTAATTATGAAAAACTCCTAACCTGAATATCTTTTGAAAAAATCTGTTATAATAAATTCACCCCCTACAGTTAGTGCTGATAGAGAAACCAGCTGTTCAGACTGAAACTGTCTTTGAACCAGGCTGTAAACATGTTTATTTCTGCTTTTTGAATGGGTGTGTATGTGGTCCCATGCTGGGAGACAGCCATAAGTGGGCACTTGAGGAACTGCAGTTTCTTATTGGCCTTATTTCTAAAAGTGGGAGGTTAGTGCTTCTGTGATTCATAACGATGTGAAGGTATTTGAATTTAATGACAGAGGACGTCTTGTTACCTGGTTAAACTCTGCTCACTGCCTCTATAATTAGGCCGTGGTGTAAACCTGAGGCTCAAAACCTCACTGACTGGATGGAAACAGCTCACAGATCTTAAATTCAGACAGGATGACTCTCTCTCTCTCTCAGAGACTTAGAGGACAAACCTCTGAGGCACTAAGAGAAATGGCCGTCTCTACTGACTGACTTTACTGCAGAGGACTCTCTGTGGACCGATATGATACATGGTGTCCTCACCATACTCTTTAAGTTCTCTTTGTTCACACCTGTTGTTTGTGTCTGTTTTTAAAGTGTTTATGTACGCCTTTAATGTGAGGAGAGGACAGAGAAGGAAGCTGAGAGAGAGTGGAGACAGCCAAAGTGAAACCCGGACCACCTGCTCAGAGTACTAAAACCTCTGTGGATAGGGCTTGAGATTTAAATCCACGTTTTGTGTGTGTTCAAAGTTTCTGTGGCCCATGGTTGTTTCCACTGAGGCCAATGTCCCGTGGAGATTCTGTAAATCAGACCAGTGACATAATGGAGAAAAAAAAAGTAGCTGCACGCCATGGAAGGAGACAGACAGGCCGGCATCATCATGTGACACAACACCAAATTCCACTGGATCCACATCCGGTCCGACTCTGGATCTGATAGGTTTCTATTCTAGTCAATGTGTTAACTTCCACTGGATCCATTCCGTTGTGTTCCGGCTGCGTCTCTGATCCGACAGGTCTGAGTCCTCCAGATCAGATACACAAGACTTCTATTTTTGCTGCATGCCCGAGCACGACGCATCAATCTCAACAGAGCAGATGGATGCGGGACAGGAAGTCAGGTTTCACCAAAACAAAATGAAAACATCCGGTTAATTTTCAGAATAAAACACTCTGTGTTATCACCAGATCGTATTTCACTTAACTACAACAACAAACCAAAATCATGATGAGCGGAGCCAGGCCTGGAGTCAACAGGTCAGAGGTTTTCAGAGGACCAGAAAGACAACATGGAGGAGGAGAGGAGCAGGAGGAGGAGAATCCTTGATCCTTGGGTGTTGACGGAGGAGAGAGCCCCCCACCCACAAAGTTCCTGAACCTTTGGAAAAAACTACCGCCCTGAGCAGGGAATGATCAGGGGGAGATTAACTACCAAGGAACTAAATTTAGACCCTGGGTCCTGCTGTTGAAACACACATAGTTCCTCAAAAAGTCCCTAGTTCTTGGGGAATGTTCCTGCTGTTGAAAAGCATCGAAAGATGTGAACATTTACCTGGAAGGAAGAGGTGACAGTATCTGTACGATGTGGGTAAGAATTAGAGAAAGTGACAGATAATCTCTGAGCGTCTGTGTTTGGTTCAATCTGCACACACCTGAGAGGACAACAACCAATCACAGCTGAGAGGACAACAACCAATCACAGCTGAGAGGACAACAACCAATCACAGCTGAGAGGACAACAACCAATCACAGCTGAGAGGACAACAACTAATCCCAGCGGAGCATCAGGAACACCTGCTTTCTATGAGTGAACATGAGCTTCATGAAGATCATGACAGAGATCCACTGAGAGAGGGATAACAGCTGAATGTGTGTGTGTGTGTGTGTGTGTGTGTGTGTGTGTTTACCTGGTGTCTGTTTTCACAGGTGTAGTCCAGCGTGGCTTTCATCCAGCTGATGCTCTGCTCTCCACGTCGCCTCCACAGCAGCGTGTCCGTGCCTCTGTGGCGCAGCAGCACGCTCAGTATGCCTGTACCTGAGCCGTACATGTGGAAGTAGAAGAGCAGACACTGAGGGGACGAGGAGCCCCGCAGGTCAGAGGTCAGGAGGCGGGCCTTATGACCGGGACGCATGAGAGACGCCTCGATGTACATGAAGTGACCTTTAGAAGGACGACAGGGTTATAATCACACACTGAGTGTACTATACATAACACACTGTTTAAAAATAGTGCGCACACACACACACACACACACACACACACACACACACACACACACACACACACACACACACACACACACACACACACACACAGGGTTCCATCATGTGTGTAATAATGGTAGATGAACTCACCCACCCCTGTGCTGTGGTCCCCTCGGGGGCCCGTGTAGGAGGTGGGGGTGTGTCCTCGGACTCTCAGCCAATCGTTGTCCTCAGTCTTGTCCTGGATGAATCCACAGACTCCATCCTCAAAGTCGCACTGAGTGGGGAGGGGGCCTGCCGGGCGGGGCGGGGCAGAGTTTGGGCATTTAAAGATCTTTACAGTTTAAAGCTTTAAAACCTCTGGTAACCCAAATCAACAAGAACGTTCTACCTATGATATTTCAGACCATATGTAAATACTAAAAACTATGTAAAAATAATAGTACTCAACTTTGATCCATTTTCAAATATGTTCAATTACATTTTTAAACACGTTTACACACTGGGTTTTAAGGGGGCTGGTTCAACCTGATATTTATTACATAATAAATATCCAACCAATCAGAAATGAAACACTGAGTCACGTGCACACATGTTCAACAAAACTACTCCGCTCCTGCTCAAACCGTCTCCTGACGTCTCAGCCAGCTCCCCTCAGTGATGTCTTAGCTGTTAGCTTGTTTGCTAATCACGTACTGCCTGTAATCTGTCTGTGTAGCTGTCTCTCTGCTCTTTATACCGCTGTGCTCATGTGTCCCTGTCTGCACATCCACCGCTGAAGATGACAGCTTGTTGTCATTCTTCTATTTTCCTAACTGACTTTTCACTAACTTTCCCCAGGACCGGTTCACTAACTTTCCCCAGGACCGGTTCACTAACTTTCCCCAGGACCGGTTCACTAACTTTCCCCAGGACTGGTTTACTAACTTTCCCCAGGACCGGTTCACTAACTTTCCTCAGGACCGGTTCACTAACTGTCTCCAGGACCGGTTCACTAACTTTCCTCAGGACCGGTTCACTAACTTTCCCCAGGACCGGTTCACTAACTTTCCCCAGGACCGGTTCACTAACTTTCCCCAGGACCGGTTCACTAACTTTCCTCAGGACCGGTTCACTAATTTTCCCCAGGACTGGTTTACTAACTTTCCCCAGGACCGGTTCACTAACTTTCCTCAGGACCGGTTCACTAACTTTCCCCAGGACCGGTTCACTAACTTTCCCCAGGACCGGTTCACTAACTTTCCCCAGGACCGGTTCACTAACTTTCCCCAGGACTGGTTTACTAACTTTCCCCAGGACCGGTTCACTAACTTTCCTCAGGACCGGTTCACTAACTGTCTCCAGGACCGGTTCACTAACTTTCCCCAGGACCGGTTCACTAACTTTCCCCAGGACCGGTTCACTAACTTTCCCCAGGACCGGTTCACTAACTTTCCCCAGGACTGGTTTACTAACTTTCCCCAGGACCGGTTCACTAACTTTCCTCAGGACTGGTTCACTAACTTTCCCCAGGACCGGTTCACTAACTTTCCCCAGGACCGGTTCACTAACTTTCCCCAGGACCGGTTCACTAACTTTCCCCAGGACTGGTTTAATAACTTTCCCCAGGACCGGTTCACTAACTTTCCTCAGGACCGGTTCACTAACTGTCTCCAGGACCGGTTCACTAACTTTCCCCAGGACCGGTTCACTAACTTTCCCCAGGACCGGTTCACTAACTTTCCCCAGGACCGGTTCACTAACTTTGCCCAGGACCGGTTCACTAACTTTCCCCAGGACCGGTTCACTAACTTTCCCCAGGACTGGTTTACTAACTTTCCCCAGGACCGGTTCACTAACTTTCCTCAGGACCGGTTCACTAACTGTCTCCAGGACCGGTTCACTAACTTTCCCCAGGACCGGTTCACTAACTTTCCCCAGGACCGGTTCACTAACTTTCCCCAGGACCGGTTCACTAACTTTCCCCAGGACCGGTTCACTAACTGTCTCCAGGACCGGTTCACTAACTTTCCCCAGGACCGATTTACTCACTTTCCCCAGGACCGGTTCACTAACTTTCCCCAGGACCGGTTCACTAACTTTCCTCAAGACCGGTTCACTAACTGTCTCCAGGACCGGTTCACTAACTTTCCCCAGGACCGGTTCACTAACTTTCCCCAGGACCGGTTCACTAACTTTCCCCAGGACCGGTTCACTAACTTTCCCCAGGACCGGTTCACTAACTTTCCCCAGGACTGGTTTACTAACTTTCCCCAGGACCGGTTCACTAACTTTCCTCAGGACCGGTTCACTAACTGTCTCCAGGACCGGTTCACTAACTTTCCTCAGGACCGGTTCACTAACTTTCCCCAGGACCGGTTCACTAACTTTCCCCAGGACCGGTTCACTAACTTTCCCCAGGACCGGTTCACTAACTTTCCTCAGGACCGGTTCACTAATTTTCCCCAGGACTGGTTTACTAACTTTCCCCAGGACCGGTTCACTAACTTTCCTCAGGACCGGTTCACTAACTTTCCCCAGGACCGGTTCACTAACTTTCCTCAGGACCGGTTCACTAACTTTCCCCAGGACCGGTTCACTAACTTTCCCCAGGACCGGTTCACTAACTTTCCCCAGGACCGGTTCACTAACTTTCCCCAGGACCGGTTCACTAACTTTCCCCAGGACTGGTTTACTAACTTTCCCCAGGACCGGTTCACTAACTGTCCCCAGGACCGGTTCACTAACTGTCTCCAGGACCGGTTCACTAACTTTCCCCAGGACCGGTTCACTAACTTTCCCCAGGACCGGTTCACTAACTTTCCACAGGACCGGTTCACTAACTTTCCCCAGGACCGGTTCACTAACTTTCCCCAGGACTGGTTTACTAACTTTCCCCAGGACCGGTTCACTAACTTTCCTCAGGACCGGTTCACTAACTGTCTCCAGGACCGGTTCACTAACTTTCCCCAGGACCGGTTCACTAACTTTCCCCAGGACTGGTTTACTAACTTTCCCCAGGACCGGTTCACTAACTGTCCCCAGGACCGGTTCACTAACTGTCTCCAGGACCGGTTCACTAACTTTCCCCAGGACCGGTTCACTAACTTTCCCCAGGACCGGTTCACTAACTTTCCTCAGGACCGGTTCACTAACTTTCCCCAGGACCGGTTCACTAACTTTCCCCAGGACTGGTTTACTAACTTTCCCCAGGACCGGTTCACTAACTTTCCTCAGGACCGGTTCACTAACTGTCTCCAGGACCGGTTCACTAACTTTCCCCAGGACCGGTTCACTAACTTTCAGATTTTTGTTGAAGCTTGATGACACATTACATTTTGACATTCTATGTGAATTTTAAATATTCCATTTACGTTTCCTGAGGCTTTAAACTTAGTTTAAATAAATGGCGTTCTTATTTTGTTTCTCTGTCCTACAGAAACAGAGCTTACCTTCGTGTACTCGACAGTCACCCAGGCTGGTTGTGATGTCATCGATGCCGACCAGACCACACTCCCAGAAGTTCTTACAGATGCTGACAAAGACCAGCTGACACACAGAAACACTGCAGTTACCACGACACTCGTTACTGTCCAATGACCTCTCATCACATTCACCTGTCCTAGACTCCTCACCTTGGAGCTCATGGGCTTCATGAAGGTGATCTCCACCTGCGTCCACACGGCCCTGGAGGACTCGCTCAGACTCCACACCTTCTCCTGGGCCACGTTGTTCTCGTCATAGACGTAGAGGAGCAGAGAGTTGTCTACGCTCCTAAACCCCTGCAGCAGGTAGAAGAACTTCACACAGTACCTGTGGTTACCTGGCAGCAAGGGGCCATGGAGACGACCCACATACCCCGGCCTCAAGGTGGCGGGCGCGTTCGCCAACAGGAAACCACCTGCGACGAAGGAGAGGGAGAACGCCATCACTCCAACAGTATTACACACAGTGGCCTTCATTTATTTATATGATACAGTGATAACAGTGTACGCATAATCAGTGGCCAATCACAGGGTACGCATGATCAGGGGCCAATCACAGCGTACGCATGATCAGGGGCCAATCACAGCGTACGCATGATCAGGGGCCAATCACAGCGTACGCATGATCAGGGGCCAATCACAGCGTACGCATGATCAGGGGCCAATCACAGCGTACGCATGATCAGGGGCCAATCACAGCGTAAGCATGATCAGGGGCCAATCACAGCGTACGCATGATCAGGGGCCAATCACAGCGTAAGCATGATCAGGGGTTGATAAATGTGGTGGCCTCATTTAAAGATCACGCCCCCAAATGTTCACCGTTCAGCCAGAGTTCCCCACAATTTACAACAAAAAATGTGTGTGTGTTGAGCCTGTTCCTTCGTGTGTGTCTGTGTGATCCAACAGCAGGTGAAGAGGACACATTTGAAACAGGATAGTGATAAAAACCTCTGCCATAAGGTGCATTTCAACCAAGAGTTCCGGGGTCTTTGAGCCCCCAGAACTACTTGTCCCTAAGCTAAAAGGTTCCTGTGCCCCCATTGTTGTCTGTGTTTCGACCGCGGGCTGAAGTCCCGGGTAGATTGTGTAAATCAGGCCAGTGATGTATGGAGAAAATAAAAGTAAATGCACTACACCACCAGACCAGTAGAGGGCAGTAAAACAAAGAGGAATGCCATTCATCACAGATGACACCATAGAAGCAGACGGACAGGCAGGTATCATTATGAGCAACACAACAGTTAGCCTGTTAGCATGAAGAGACTCAGCTGGTCTGTTTTAGATGGTGCTATATTTCATCACAGATGGATTCACTGAATCAACACGTGAGAGGAGATAAGCACGAGTAACAAAGACGTTTCAACACGCCTTTAAAATCCTTTTGAACTCAAAAAGCCGTGGCAGAGATCGGCCGGTGTTTTGGTTTAAACAGCGACCCTGTTAACTGGAGACTTTCAGCCGGATGCATCCCTCATAAACGTCTTTAGACCATCATTAAATATCTGATGAGGATATTTTGAAATCTTAATAAAAACTAAACTAGTTTGCATTCCCAGGAACTCCCTCTGTGTTTCAACAGCTGTGTAAACTCCACAAACACTGACACGTTCAGCTGAAGGTCTCCAGTTTACAGGGTCACTTTTAAAACCAGAACACCGGGAGAGACGCATTCACGGTGGTCTGAGAGAAGACTACTGTTACAAGCTGCTAACTCAAGAGAATCACAGCTTCTTCTTTTGAAAAGTACACACACATACAAAAAAGATAGAACAAATAAAAACTAATGAAAGAAAGAGAAATAAAGTGAATCACAGATGTGTGTGATGTTATTGTGGACGGAGGGAGGAATAAAAACACTGAGGTTAATCTACCAATCAGACACGTTCAGCATTGCAGGCCCTGCTCCCCAAAAGTCCCGGGACCTTTGAAAAGTACTACCCCCCTAGCAGGGGCTTTTTAGGGGGGAGATTATCTACCCCTGAACTAAATTTAGACCCTGGGTCCTCCAGCACATAGTTCCGGGGTAAAGTTCCTGCCTATATTGTAAACTTAACTTAGAAGTTGAGCTGAGGCGGGGCTTAAGCCACAACACACCCACCTGTCAGTTAACGCAGCCTCACCTGCTCTGAAACTGAGGCTGTAAAAAACATCCTTAATGAACCAACACTCAAAGTAAACGTGTGTGTGTGTGTGTGTGTGTGTGTGTGTGTGTGTGTGTGTGTGTGTGTGTGTGTGTGTGTGTTACCTGTCCCCGTGGTGTGGTCACCTGTCCTGTACAGGTTAGCCTTCACTGTAACTCGTCTCCACACTGCGCTGTCCTCTCTCTCCTGATGGTAGAGACACATCCCTCTGTCAAAGTCACAGTCTGCCACAGTGGGGTCAAAGGTCGGCTCTGAAACACACATGCACACACACACACACACAGGGTCAAAAGTCGGCTCTGAAACACTGACACTGAACACACACTGACATGGTATGTGTGAGTGTGTGGCTGTGTGTCCAGAATAATCTCACCTGTTTCAGTGTGACAGAACTCAGATGAGAACGTGATGTCGTCTATGGCCACGTACCCTCCTCTGGCACTGTTAAAGGCTGCCTCAAACACCAGCTGTAAGAGTACACACACACACACACACACACACACACACACAGGTGACAGTGATTAAAGAGCTCAGTGTGTTATTGTTACACACATGTTGTGAGGCTCTCCGATGTTCTGAAGGCTCACACACACTCAGACATTACATCAGAAACTCGTTCTCTGCTCCCTGGAAAAATCCAGACTGAACTCAGGAAGTGACCCAGATACACACCATTTACAAGAGTTTTTTCCACACACACACACAGCAGACTGCGGCTGACAGCTCAGGAAACACTGCGGTGATGTGAGTGTGTGTCTGCTGCACACACACTGAGGAGACACCCTGTTTTCTGCTCAGATCAGTGTGAGCACGGTGAGGTCTCTGCAGCGTCAGATGAAGCTCAGACACGTTGAAGATGTTTTTATAAATCAGGAATAACTCACACTGAAGCAGACCACAGAGTGAAGCAGCAGTGTGTAGTAGATTCAGTGTATCCTCCATGTTCACACTGATGTGTCTGAGCTGCTGTGGTCAGAGTGAAGCATGCTGGGAACTTTCTGTCAAACTGTATTTTAATATTTGCAGTACCTTTAATCACCTCTGTTAGTAACTGTGCTCTTATTGTCTTAGTTTAATATTAATGACCCTTTTTCCTCTCTGATCACATGACCTCTGAGCAGCTCACATGTTTGTCCTATCAACAGTGTGTTCTCCACTAGAGGGCGCCAGTAATCAATCTACAGTACTCAAAGAGGTCAGATTATAAATCTGTCTACTGTTTCTGATCATGGTGTTGTCACAGGGATGTGTTGAGGGTGAGTTTGTTGTTGTTGTCATAGTGGAGAGTTTCTGTTAGTGTGTATTCAGTCTTTGATTTTTTTTTCTGTAATCTCTAATCTGTGATCTTTCATCTCTAAATTATAATCTCTAAACTATCATCTCTGATCTGTTATTGGTTATCTGTAATCTTTGATTCTCAATCTGTTATATGTAATCTTTGATTTTTGATTTGTGATATGTAATCTGCAATCTCTAATCACTGATTTCCAATCGGTGATATGTAATCTGTGCTCTTGAATCACTGATATGTGATCTGCAATCTGTGCTCTCCAATCATTGATTTGTGATCTGTAATCTGTGATCTCTAATCCCTGATTTAAAATCGGTGATATGTGATCTGTAATCTGTGATCACAAATCACTTATTTCCAATCTGTGATATGTGAACTGTAATCTCCGATCTCTAATCACTGATTTCTAATCTGTGATATGTGATCTGTAATCTGGGATCTCTAATCACTCATATCTAATCTGTGATATGTGAACTGTAATCTGGGATCTCTAATCACTCATATCTAATCTGTGATATGTGAACTGTAATCTGGGATCTCTAATCACTCATATCTAATCTGTGATATGTGATATGTGAGCTCTTATCACTGATTTCTAATAGCAGATTTTTAATCTGCAATCTGTAATCTTGGATTTTTGATCTGTATTTCGTAATCTGTGATCTTTAGTCAAAGGTTTCAAAACTGTGATCAGGAATTGATCTGTGACCTTTAATCTCTAATCTGTGATCTGTAATTTCTGATCCCTCTTCATTGATTTCTAATCTGTGATTTGTAATCTAAAATATGTGATCTTTGATCTGTTATATGTGATCTATGATCTTTAATCTGTGATATTGAATCTATGATATTCAATTCATGATATGTTATCTGTAATCTGTGATCTACGATCTCTTGTATGTGATCTGTTATCTGTGAACTTAGATCCATAATCTGTGGTCGGTTATCTGTGATCTGTTATCTTTGATCTGGTATATGTGATCTATGATCTTTAATCTATGATATTCGATCTATGATATGTTATCTGTAATCTGTGATCTTCTATCTCTTATATGTGATCTGTAGTGTGGGATCTTTGATCTGTATTCTTCAATCTGTTATATGAGATCTGTAATCTGTGATATTCTATTTATTATCCATAATCTCTGATCTCCAATCACTGATCTCTTATCTCTGATCTGTGTGGAACACTTTAGCCTACAGACCCAGTCTGATTTTATGCAATTGTATGGAGTTTATTTCAATGGTATGAAGTTTGTATGCAGCTCTATGTAGTTGTTTTGTATTCTTCTTGTAGTTGTTTTAAGTTTTAATGTCTTATATGTAGGTTTTTGAGGGATTTTCTGTAGTTTTTTCATTACATTTTAGTTAGTTTGATGCAGTTGTGTGAGCTGTTTGTAGTTTTGATGTATTAGTATGATGTTATAGTATGTAGTCATATATAGCTGTATGTAGATTCAGTTTAGTTGTTTGTAGATTTACAACCCGAAATCCAAAAGAGTTAGGACACCGTATAAATGTTTATTAAACATAATCTGATGGTTTTTAAAATTATATAAAAAAAGTCAGATTTTGATTCATCAGATCAAAGGACAGTTTTCCACTTCCCCTCAGTCCATCTTAAACGGGCTCAGGTCCAGAGAAGTCTCTATAGTTCTGGATCAGGTTTATATATGGTTTCCTCTTTGCATGGTTCAGTTTGAACCTGCATTTGTGGATGCAGTGAAGGATTTTGCTCTATGTTCAATTAAATGTAGACTTTGAATGATTTAAATCTCTTTCTATTAACAGTTCACACAGCATACCACATTTTTTGAAATTGAAGTATGTTGTTTTGATGTAGCTCCATATACTTTGATGGTTATGCAGTTGTGGTTACTTTCAATGTAGTTGTGTGTAGTTTTTCATATTTTCCCCACTACCCAAAGGCCTTTAGTGTTAGTAGTATGTGGTTCTGATGTAGTTGTATGTTATATAGAGATGTTTGTAGTTAGTTTATGGTTTATGTAGTTGTTTGTGGTCCCTGACCTCCAGGGGTCTTGGGGCCTTGATGTCCACGCTATGATGAGCCCAGCCGGAGGTAAAGTAAACATCAGGCTTCCAGACGTCCTCGTAGTGTCCCTGCTGGTCTCTGGTGAAGATGGAGAAGATGTTTCCTATCTCCTGGTCTCTGTGGTAGAAGAAGGACAGACAGCCCGACATCGGCACAGTCGTCATGGGGGACGTCAGCTTCGCCACTTCCTGGAAGTGTTTGGCATAGACCGAGTCCACATACATGTAGTGACCTGTAAGACATGACGATGATGATGATGATGATGATGATGATGATGATGATGATGATGATTTCATAATTATTATTAAAAGTGCTAAAAATTAAGCCACAACTGATGTCCCAAAAACCTGCAGTTCCTCCAGTGTCCACTAGAGTGTGTCTCCTGCAGTGAGTCAGTCCCCATAGAGCCCCATTTTAAAATGTTACAGCAGTTTGGGTCTCTATAGCTCATTTCCGTCTCCATGACAACTGTACAGCTGAATTTATTTAAACAACTCACGTGTTTACAGCACGTTAAATGTGTTCAATACCATGTTCAATACTTGATTCTGATTGGCTGAAACCCCATAACACTAGAAATAAACACCAGGGACAACCTGATCAAAAAGTACATATCAAATCAATCTGCAGAGAGGAGAACAGAATGGAACAGATCAAAGGAGGATAGAATGGAACGAAACAGATCAAAGCAGAATGGAATGGAACAGAACAGATCAAAGCAAAATTATTATTTTTAAAATATTTATTTATAGGCTCTTGTTTGCTAAATATATATTTCTTTTGCACGTCTACTCTGTGACTGTAACACTTGAATTTCCCCGTGTGGACGAGTAAAGGAATCTCTTATCTTATCTTATCTTATCTTATTTTAAAACAGAATGGAATGGAACAAATCAAAGCAAGATAGAATGGAATGGAAAAGATCAAAGCAGAATAGAATGGAATGGAACAGATCAAAGCAGAATAGAATGGAATGGGACAGATCAAAAGAGAATAGAATGGAATGGAACAGATCAAAGCAAAATAGAATGGAATGGAACAGATCAAAGCAGAATAGAATGGAATGGAACAGATCAAAGCAAGATAGAATGGAATGGAAAAGATCAAAGCAGAATAGAATGGAATGGAACAGATCAAAGCAAAATAGAATGGAATGGAACAGATCAAAGCAGAATAGAATGGAATGGGACAGATCAAAAGAGAATAGAATGGAATGGAACAGATCAAAGCAAAATAGAATGGAATGGAACAGATCAAAGCAGAATAGAATGGAATGGGACAGATCAAAAGAGAATAGAATGGAATGGAACAGATCAAAGCAAAATAGAATGGAATGGAACAGATCAAAGCAGAATAGAATGGAATGGAACAGATCAAAGCAGAATAGAATGGAATGGAACAGATCAAAGCAGAATAGAATAGAAGGGAAAAGATCAAAGCAGAATAGAATGTAATGGGACAGATCAAAGGAGAATATAATGGAATGGAACAGATCAAAGCAGCATAGCATAGAATGAAACAGATCAAAGGATAATAGAATGGAACATATCAAAGGAGAATAGAATGGAACCTAACAGATCAAAGGAAAATGGAATGGAACAGATCAAAGCAGAATAGAATGGAATGAAACAGATCAAAGCAAAATAGAATGGAATGGAACAGATCAAAGCAGAATAGAATGGAATGAAACAGATCAAAGCAAGATAGAATGGAATGAAACATATCACAGCAAGATAGAATGGAATGGAACAGATCAAAGCAGAATAGAATAGAATGGAACAGATCAAAGCAAGATAGAATGGAATGGAACAGATCACAGCAGAATAGAATGGAACAGATCAAAGCAGAATAACAACAGTGATCAATTGTAGACAGACAAAGAGACACCAGGGATGACCATATACATGTCAGTCTAATCTGAGTCAAGGAGTCGGTCACATGTCCCCTCTGCCTGTTGACACTGTGGTAAAAACTCTCTCTATAGCTCATTTCTCTCTTCATGACAACTGTACGGCTGAATTTATAAATAACTCACCTGTTTAGAGCAGGTTAAGCGTTAAAGGGAGGGAGAATCAGGGGCATGGTCTTTTTGTGTGCACTTGTGTTGAATAACAGACCGTCCTAGAAGTCTGATCCACAGTTTTAGTTTACTTCGGGGCTTTTATGCCTTTAATGAGAGGACTGGGTGGTGGATAAAGAGAGGAGAAGGACGAGGAATAAAGGGCTGCAGGTTGGAATCAAACCAAGGTTGCTGTTTTGAAAACTAAAACCTCTGTGCATGTCACAGTGACATACAGTCACACTGTGATGTACAGTCACAGTGTGACTGTACATCACAGTGTGACTGTACATCACAGTGTGACGGTACATCACAGTGTTACTGTACATCACAGTGTGACTGTACATCACAGTGTTACTGTACATCACAGTGTGACTGTTCATCACACTGACTGTCTCTTTAAACCCAGTCAGTGGAGACAGACAAGCTCAAACCCTCAGATTATCACCTCTCTAATTACACACTGAACCTCCACAACCATCAATCATGTGACCTGATCATGTGACCAGACTGTCAGACCACAGAGCTGTTAGCAGTGAGGCCGAGCTCTGACCCTCAGTGACCCTCGGTGTGTCAGGTGGTTTCATGAGGCGTGCGGTTCACTGGTTTAACCTGGAGTAGAAGTGTTTTTGATCCAGCACACAGATCTTCACTCACTGATGATGCTAAAAGAATGTTTTAGAGTCCTAAAACTGACTGATGAAAGTAGAAGAAAGGCATGTGTGCCTTTAACTCCAACACAAACACAAGAATATATGACTAATTGTTGTTACTATGGGGAGCTTTGTTTGTTATCTGCAGTGCTGATTGTAGTAGATGAGCTCTCTGCTCTGGTGGTCTAGTCTCTGTCACATGGTTCATTAATACAAAGCAAAGGACAGTCTGCATCGCCCTGCCTCACAGTCAATTCATTTTATATGAACTAGTTTAAACACTCAAACTCAGTGTGCGTGCGCGTGTGTGTGTGTGTGTGTGTGTGTGTGTGTGTGTGTGTGTGTGTGTGTGTGTGTGTGTGTTTCTCCTGAGCAACACTCAAACCTGCTCATCATTCTGCACACTAACAACCAGCTGTGACTGCAGGCGTAAACAACTGACCACACACACACACACACACACACACACACACACACACAGATATGTGTGGTGCACATTAGCACACACTGACTGATGTGTTAGTGTTAGCTGTATGATCAGAGGGACATCCAGAGCAGAGACAGTTTATCAAGATGGGAGGACAGACTGAGTCTAGTTTTCCTGCAGTGTTTGTTAGTGTGTGTGTGTGTGTGTGTGTGTGTGTGTGTGTACCTCTGTTGTCGGTGTGGTTGTCTTCTCTCTCTCTGGTCAAACTCCCTCCCACGTACCAGTTAACGTTGGGGTTCCAGCTGTTGCTGTACCCACACAGGTGATGCTCCTCAAAGTTACACTCTGCTCAGACAGGTACAGACATACATCATATTCAATGTGAGACAAACTTCAGGAATACACAAAGCATACAGTCTGTGTGTGTCACGTGACTGACCTAAGCAGTAACCAGGTACAAGGTGGATTTCAAAGATGGCCACGCTGTTTCCTGATCCTCGTTCTGGTCGACCTGTCAGCAAAATCTGAGAGGGAGAAAATACCTGAGGTAAATGGACTTGTACTTATATAGCGCTTTTCTAGTCTTTCTGATCCCTCAAAGCGCTTTTACACTACTCGTCACATTCACCCATTCATATCCATTCACTCGCTGATGGTAGAGGCTGCTACAGTAAGGGACCATCAGTGTTAGCTAATCTCATTCGTTCACATTCACACACCTCTGAACAACAGAGGGAGCGACTCTGGGTTCAGCGTCTTGCACACCGGCATGTGACTGCAGGAGCTGGGATCGAACCGCCAACCTTCCGATTGATAGACGACCGACTCTACCCACTGAGCCACCGCCGCCCACGAGGTGACAATCTCCCTGAGCAGGCATCAACACAAACATTTCATTCACTCTGTTTTCCTGTCATCATTTCTTCATTTCAGGTGTTTTCTTCAGATCTGAACTCTTATTCCTGTCTAGTGATAGCAGAGCTAGTTTGTTCGTGATAACAGGATACCTTTCTGCTGACCTGTGAAACAAAACAACAGTCTGGTCACCGTTACACTATTTCTGTGTTTGTCTCTGCTTTAAAGTTCTGGAGGTATCAGTTAAAGGTGACATATCATGCAAAATTGACTTTTTAATGGTTCTCTAGCTGAAACATGTTTCCCTGGCATGTCTACAAACCCCCCGAGAATGAAAAAAATCCATTCTGCCCCTGTTCTGATTTCTCCACCTTTCTGTAAATGTGTCTAAAATGAGCCGTTTCAGACTTCCATGTTTTTGTTACGTAACAACAATATCCGGTCTGTCACGGAGTCAGAGCTCGGAGCTTGTTCAGCCCATAGACTGTATAAAATAATACTGAATCCCTCCCCCGTCTTTCATTACCTGCACAAATGTGTGCTAACAAGGAGCTTAGGAGGGAGGCATGCTAGTTGTAGGCTGTCTTAATAAACACAAAGGTTGGTTTTACTCCCCACGTCTGCAGATTTGAAGATCTAGTGGATGATTTTTATTTTTCATGGATAAGTGCTAGTGCTAGTTAGCATAGCTACATGTCGTAGCTGTGTACCAAGACACATGTCGACATACTGACAAATAAAACAACAAGAAACACTAAATCTGTGACCAATCCTTCAGAAAGGTCCTGCTGCCTTTCTGGCAGAGGTTGGTTTTACTCCCCACGTCTGCAGATTTGAAGATATAGTGGATGATTTTTATTTATCATGGATAAGTGCTAGCGCTAGTTAGCATAGCCACATAGCTACATGTTCATAGCTGTGTACCAAGACACACATCTACATACTGATAAATAAAACAACAAGAAACACTAAATCTGTGACCAATGGTTCAGAAAGGTCCTGCTGCAGGCGCCTCTCCGTCAGGATCAGATTCTGGATCAGATTCAGAGGGTTGAAGTAACGCAGGTCTGTGAGCAGCCGTGTATATTCAGCCAACATGTAAACATTAGTTCAACGTGCTGGAGAGCTGAGGCCACATCCACTTCCTGAGGGGGCGTGGTCAGAGAGAAAACAGAGTGTTCTGAGGAGGACTGATGAAGAGGGTTTTTCAGGCAGAACGAAAACTGATTTCAGTGTTTTTTTGAGCATAAACTTTAAAGACATGTTTTGGGGACCTCTTAGACCAATATATATTGATGAAAAAAGTGTGATATGTCACCTTCAAGATCACCGGTGTCCTGTTGTAACAGCTCTGCAGATGTTGTGTCGACGCCAAACCATACGCTGTAACTTGTAAGTTTCTCATTGTAGTTGCATTCACACCGGACGCAAACAATCATGCTATTTGCGCAAATACAAACAGGAGAATGTTCTGTGTTTACTCTCATCAATCGCGTGTACACGGGTGCCCAAGATGTGAATTTTCACGAGAGGGGGGTTCCCACGCCAGACCAGTCTGTCGTCATCAAACAAGTTTGAGCCGGTTTCGCTAAAGGGGGCAGAGCTAACTTCCCAGTATAACAGATTCAAAGTAACAGACAAAGGTTTTCACAACTCGCTGGACATCAGATTTTTTTAATTCTTGCAAATTATGTGCGCGTATTATTAGCTACATTCGCGCAAATGAATTAGCTTCATTTGCGCAAATCGCGTCATTCATGCCAGCCCAATTTGTGCCATTCACGCTGCCAGACCACTACTCATGGGTATTTGTGTCTTTACATTGACTTTACATATAATTCATTCGAGCAAATAATTTTATTCACGTTTGGTGTGAACGCCCCAATAGGCTGTACCCAAGCAGCAACAATTATGGTGCGTTCACACCAAACGCGAACGATTGCGCTACTCGCGCGAATGAATTGCTCTACTCACGCGAATGACTCGCTCAATTCACGCGAATGAATTGCTCTATTTGCGCGAATGACTCGCTCAATTCACGCGAATGAATCGCTCTATTCGCGCAAATGAATCGCTCTATTCGCGCGAATGACTCGCTCAATTCGCGCGAATGAATCGCTCTATTTGCGCGAATGACTCGCTCAATTCACGCGAATGACTCGCTCAATTCGCGCGAATGAATCGCTCTATTTGCGCGAATGACTCGCTCAATTCACGCGAATGAATCGCTCTATTCGCGCAAATGAATCGCTCTATTCGCGCGAATGACTCGCTCAATTCACACGAATGAATCGCTCTATTCGCGCAAATGAATCGCTCTATTTGCGCGAATGACTCGCTCAATTCACGCGAATGAATCGCTCTATTCGCGCAAATGAATCGCTCTATTCGCGCGAATGACTCGCTCAATTCGCGCGAATGAATCGCTCTATTTGCGCGAATGACTCGCTCAATTCACGCGAATGACTCGCTCAATTCGCGCGAATGAATCGCTCTATTTGCGCGAATGACTCGCTCAATTCACGCGAATGAATCGCTCTATTCGCGCAAATGAATCGCTCTATTCGCGCGAATGACTCGCTCAATTCACACGAATGAATCGCTCTATTCGCGCAAATGAATCGCTCTATTCGCGCGAATGACTCGCTCAATTCGCGCGAATGAATCGCTCTATTCGCGCGAATGACTCGCTCAATTCACGCGAATGAATCGCTCTATTCGCGCGAATGACTCGCTCAATTCACGCAAATGAATCGCTCTATTCGCGCGAATGACTCGCTCAATTCACGCGAATGACTCGCTCTATTCGCGCGAATGACTCGCTCAATTCGCGCGAATGACTCGCTCAATTCGCGCGAATGACTCGCTCTATTCGCGCGAATGACTAGCTCTAATCGCGCGAATGACTCGTTCAATTCGCGCAAATGACTCGCTCTAATCGCGCGAATGACTTGCTCAATTAGCGCGAATGAATCGCTCTATTCGCACAAATGAATTGCTCTATTCGCACAAATGAATTGCTCTATTCGCGCGAATGACTCGCTCAATTCGCGCGAATGAATCGCTCTATTCGCGCGAATGAATCGCTCTATTCGCGCGAATGAATCGCTCTATTCGCGCGAATGAATCGCTCTATTCGCGCGAATGAATCGCTCTATTCGCGCGAATGACTCGCTCAATTCGCGCGAATGAATCGCTCTATTCGCACAAATGAATTGCTCTATTCGCGCGAATGAATCGCTCTATTCGCACAAATGAATTGCTCTATTCGCGCGAATGAATCGCTCCATTCGCACAAATGAATTGCTCTATTCGCGCGAATGACTAGCTCAATTTGCGCAAATGAATCGCTCTATTCGCACAAATGAATTGCTCTATTCGCACAAATGAATTGCTCTATTCGCGCGAATGACTCGCTCAATTCGCGCGAATGAATCGCTCTATTCGCGCGAATGAATCGCTCTATTCGCGCGAATGAATCGCTCTATTCGCGCGAATGAATCGCTCTATTCGCGCGAATGAATCGCTCTATTCGCGCGAATGACTCGCTCAATTCGCGCGAATGAATCGCTCTATTCGCACAAATGAATTGCTCTATTCGCGCGAATGAATCGCTCTATTCGCACAAATGAATTGCTCTATTCGCGCGAATGAATCGCTCTATTCGCACAAATGAATTGCTCTATTCGCGCGAATGACTAGCTCAATTTGCGCAAATGAATCGCTCTATTCGCACAAATGAATTGCTCTATTCGCGCGAATGAATCGCTCTATTCGCGCGAATGACTAGCTCAATTCGCGCAAATGAATCGCTCAACTCGCGCGAATGAATCGCTCTATTCGCGCAAATGAATTGCTCAATTCGCACAAATGAATCGCTCAATTCGCACAAATGAATCGCTCTACTCGCGCGAATGAATCGCTCTATTTGCGCGAATGACTAGCTCAATTCGCGCAAATGAATCGCTCAACTCGCGCGAATGAATCGCTCTATTCGCGCAAATGAATCGCTCAATTCGCACAGATGAATCGCTCTATTCGCGCGAATGAATCGCTCTATTCGCGCGAATGAAACGCTCTATTCGCGCGAATGACTCGCTCAATTCGCGCAAATGAATTGCTCTATTCGCGCGAATGAATCGCTCTATTCGCGCGAATGAATCGCTCTATTCGCGCGAATGAATCGCTCTATTCGCGCCTAAAAATCGTGTGTAAACGAGTGCCAAGACGCGAATATACGCGAGAGGGAGGGGGCTTCCACGTCTAAGCTGTCTGTTGTCATCAAACAGAAGACAGGGGAGGCTGGTTTCACTATCGTTTCAGAAGTGGAGGCTGGCTTGACCGCAGTAACAAGGTTGAGCTTGCGGACATTAAATGGGGAAGCCGGTTATACTAAAGTGGGCAGAGATAACTTCCTACTACAACAGCTGATAGCTGACAGACAAAGTTTTTCACAACTCACCACATAATCCTCCTCCCTCTCTGTCCTCACAGTGAGCTCCTGTTTATTCCTCATCCCATAAGAACAGGTAGAATCACAGAGTTCGGGGAAGCTGCACGGTGATAGAATCAAAGTGTCCCATGTATTCCAGATGAGGGAATCCCCGTTGGAATCTCCGCTGGTCCATACGTCACACAACACACGTCACCGGGGGATCTGCACGCCGATTGCCTATCGTGCCGAGATTCATTCGCTTGAGTTCAGATATTTCAACTCTTGCGAATCATTCACGCGAATGAATTCGCTTCATACGCGCGAATGAATTCGCGCTGTACACGCGTCTACTTGCACCTCTGCATTGACTTTACATGTACTTCATTCGCACGAATGATTCTATTCGCGTTTGGTGTGAACGCACCATTAGAAATGAAACCGATCAGTCTTAAAAACTGCAGTTCCACAAGTGTCCAAGTGAGGCTGGCTCCATTATAACTGGAAATCACATATACTGTACACTCATTCAAAAAGCTGATCTTACAGCAGAAATAAACATGTTTACAGCCTGGTCCAAAAAATGATTTTAGTCTGAATAACTAATTTCTAATTTTCTATCAGTGTAGGCTTGCTCATAGCTCCTCAGCTCTCTGCATGTGTGTTGGTGTTTTCCCAGTGAATGAAAGGGTTGTTTCCCTGCGCCCTAGGGTCAGAGAACAGGTACAGACAGTTGCTTGTGCTTATGCACCAAACAACAGCACAGAGTACCCACCTTTCTTTGAGTCCCTGGGACGGGTGCTGGAGGACGCCCCTATTGGGGATTCCATCGTCCTACTGGGGGACTTCAATGCTCACGTGGGCAATGACAGCATAACCTGGAGGGGCGTGATCGGGAAGAACGACCTGCCTGATCTGAACCCGAGCGGTGTTCAGTTACTGGACTTCTGTGCGAGTCACAGTTTGTCCATAACGAACACCATGTTTGAACATAAGGGTGTTCATAAGTGCACTTGGCACCAGGACACCCTAGGTCGCAGATCACTGATCGACTTTGTAGTCGTATCAGCTGATCTGTGACCGTATGTTCTGGACACTCGAGTGAAGAGAGGAGCAGAGCTGTCAACCGATCACCACCTGGTGGTGAGTTGGATCAGGTGGTAGGGGAGGATGCCAGACAGACTTGGCAGACCTAAACAGACAGTGAGGGTCTGCTGGGAATGTCTAGCGAAGGACCCTGTCAGGCTGGTTTTCAACTCCCAGCTCTGAGGGGCTGTCGTTAAGTCTTGCTTGTGACAGCATGAAGTTTTCTCGGTTCATTGTGTGTAAACTGTAAACAGTAGCTTACATTAGCCCAACAGGTAACTCTGGATCTCTACTGCTCTCCAGTTCAGCTCTGATGTTTCTCCTCTTTTTCCTCTGGTGCATTGAATCTCCTTTTCCTCACTAAACTCCGGCTCATTAAGGTGTCCATGTGTCCGTGGTAAACGACATGACATTGGCGTGGTCAGAATCACTCATTATTAAGTTTAGTTGTATTTTTCTGACTTTGAAGCTGCAGACCTGAACAGCTGATCAGTGCGCTGCAGGCGGAGTAGCACATCTGTGTTGTGTCCACAAAAAATGCAAAAACAAACAGGCTCTCTGATGTCAAAGTGAAGTGCTGAATAAAATCACAAGTAGAGGGTACACTTAAACGAGATGAGTGCTCGGGTCTTAGTTTTCCAAAACTCAGGTACAGTATGTGAATTGTGAAGGTAATGCCTTTATGTACCTATGTTCGTTGAGGACAGTTCTCCTGCTTGGTGCAGTTTTTTGTCTTTGTTTAAGCAATTTAAAACATGAAAGTAATGTCACAGTTAAAAGGAAACAATTGCTCAATAAATGCAAACTTTATATGTTATGTGTGAGTTTATTCAACTAAGGTAGGCATAGAATTACCCATCTACTGTTTTCTTGTTTGTTTCTTTGTTTTGTTTTACTGTAACTGACCTCCAAAATAGCTAGAAACAGGGACTTAGCAGCTGGTCCTCCATAGAAAATCTATAGGGACCACAGGCCATGTATTGTTTATGTTTTGTGCCCTTTAGTGAAGTTTTTTTATTTGGATTAAGGTAATAAATGCCTTCCTATATTACCACAGATAAACTGTTTCTGTTGCCATATCTTTTGAAATAAAACTGCAAAACACAACAACCCGATCTACTCAAGG
The DNA here is from genome assembly GCF_009762535.1 of Notolabrus celidotus. Classification (NCBI taxonomy): domain Eukaryota; kingdom Metazoa; phylum Chordata; class Actinopteri; order Labriformes; family Labridae; genus Notolabrus; species Notolabrus celidotus. The sequence continues at coordinate 37,491,004 of NC_048280.1, read as the reverse complement.
TTTGCATGTATAAAAACATGTGCAAACTTGATAGCGCGCGCAAAACTTATGTACTAACCGGGAGCACCGAGGACTGCATCTGTCAAATGAGCAAAATAGCACTCGCTATCCATTTAGCGTGTTTGCCTTCATGAATATGCAGAATACATGTAAGATTATGGGAACGTGCAAAATACTGGGAGGAGGAGATGCAAATGTAATCATTTAGCACAGGCAATGTGATTTATCAAACCTGAAGCAGATAGCGGGCGGTGTTTTTTTGTCTATATTTAACACGTTTGAAAGGCAGGTGCAAACTGGCACAGCGTTACGCACAAATGTCTGCGGTCACTGTGGAGAGAAGGAGGCATAGGTGCAATGACAGACGACGGAGAGAGAGAATCCTCCGTGCCTGTGAAACATATTTGGACTGTCAGAAATAAAAATAGTAGAGACATATCGTCTATCCAGCAATGTCATTTTTGAGCTGCTGGATGACCTAATTAAGGGCTGATTTGGTACCAGTCACAAAAAGGAGCCATGCCATATCTCCTATGGAGAAACTCCTTCAACACTGCATTTTCTTGCGTCTGGATCATTCCAGCGCACCTTCGCAGTTAGTGCCGGCGTCTCCCAGTGTCCACCAGTGCATAATGAACGTTCATCTCCTGTGCTCTCCCCTCCCTCTTCATTCGTCGGCGGCTCAGTTGAAGGACTGCCACTGAATGACCTCCCGACTGTTGCCAGGGCATTGGCGTCCATTGTCAGCCCAGACACAGCACTGACCAGCTGCCTTGTGTGCGCAACGTTGGTCCAAGTGTCCCGACAGAGGGCGCCCCACATTGAACACAGGTCTCACCTCCTGATCAATGGCCTGTAACCCATCCGTCTGATTTCTTTGTTGCTGCAGCAACTCCCAATCAATGTCATCATAACAATCTGGACGCCTGCGGGGATCTGCTGAGGTGTTTTCTGGTCTGAGCTGATTTGAGGAGTACCGCAGGGATTGTCAGACATCTGATGAAGATTCTCCATTTAAGAAAAAAGAGATTTTTACTTTTTTACATTCATGACGGACAACTTACTAAAACACTTTTCAAATAATGCAATCACTTTTTTTTCCATTTTCCCAAATCACATTTCCTCTGGCAGCGCTGAGATGTCTCTGCTGGAGTTCACCGATGTGTTTATTTGCCTCCTCCTTTTTTTCTGTGGAAGTGGGATGGGACAGGAGTGAAAATCCACTCCCGTGTCACCCTCTAGTCCAGATCACGAGAGAACACAGGAATTCATTCTCCCAGGGACAGAGAGTAAGCATGGAATGTGTTGAGGTGTGTTTGCTGAAGGTTTCCGTAGAGGAGGATTACACAGGGGATCAGTTTTGCTTTGGCAATATTGTTTTTTAACTTGCATGCCAATAAAGCTGTTTTAGTTTGGATCAGTGGCTCTGTCAGTGTAACATCAACTATCAATGAAATGATGATATTACAGGTACTGGAGCATTGATCTGCAGCAGCTGCTGTAGCTGCTCTTTTCCTGAATCCTAGGTGACCCCTGTCTGACTCCTCCCCTCTTCCTGCTCTCTGTGACTCTGAATGGGACCATCATTCACTAAATGAACATCACGTGTTGAAGAAGAAACTAGAGATTGAGACATGAACTCATTAGTGTTTACTGAGGGAACAAATCAGCTGAGGAGGAAATTTTACTATAGACTGATATACAGTCAGACTGATTTATGTTCAGAATGAGGTCAAACATCAGTCTGTGGACGCTCCTCACTGTTTCACTGTCAGCCCCTAAAAATCAGCTGTCTCCTTTGTGTGTGTGTGTGTGTGTTTGTGTGTGTGTGTGTGTGTGTGTCTGTGTTGTTTCTCCTCATTAACCAACATGTGGAACAGACTACTCATACTCTCCATTAGTCTCTCTCCCTCTCCCTCTCCCTCTCCCTCTCTGTCTCTCCCTCTCTGTCTCTCCCTCTCCCTCTCTGTCTCTCCCTCTCTCTCTCTGTCTCTCAAATTCAAATTCAAATTTGCTTTATTGGCATGAACAACGAGATGTTAGTGCCAAAGCACATAAATTCATACAGTACATTCTATATATTCACAACACATTACACTCACCATATATACATTCATCTCTCCCTCTCTGTCTCTCTCTCTCACCATCTCTCTCCCTCTCTGTCTGAGGATTGACACACTCCCACGTTATGTAACAGTGCCTGGTTGACTGTAAAGAAGCAGGTCAGCACACTGAGGTTACATGACATCATCACCCCAGTCTGTTAAACATCAGCTTCTTTAAATTTAGACCAGCCAGATGATCTTTACATGTTTCTACATACACACACACACACACACACACACACACACACACACACACACACACACACACACACACACACACACACACACACCGCGGTGAGGTCAGCCACAGTGAGGGGTAAACACACTGAAGACTACTCCAACAGTAAAAAGGTAAAGAGATATAAACATTAAAAACCTGTGATCTGTGTTTAAAGGACACGTGGTGGACATTCTGAAGGAGGACAGGGATGGAAGAGAGAGAGAGAGGTAGAGAGAGAGAGAGAAAGAGAGAGAGAGAGAGAGAGAGAGAGAGAGAGAGAGAGAGAGTATGCGTTTTTCGACCGGAGGAACTTTATCCTGGAACTAGGAACTTTACCCCTGAAGTATGTGCGTTTCGACCGGTGGACCCAGGGTCTACATTTAGTTCAGGGGTAGTTAATCTCCCCCCTAAAAAGCCCCTGCTAGGGGGATAGAACTCTTCAAAGGTCCCAGGACTTTCGGGGGGCAGGGCCTGCAATGCTGAACGTGTCTGATTGGTAGATTAACCGCAGTGTTTTTATTCCTCCCTCCGTCCACAATAACATCACACACATCTGTGATTCACTTGATTTCTCTTTCTTTCATTAGTTTTTATTTGTTCTATCTTTTTTGTATGTGTGTGTACTTTTCAAAAGAAGAAGCTGTGATTCTCTTGATTTAGCAGCTTGTAACAGTAGTCTTCTCTCAGCCCACCGTGAATGCGTCTCTCCCGGTGTTCCGGTTTTAAAAGTGACCCTGTAAACTGGAGACCTTCAGCTGAACGTGTCAGTGTTTGTGGAGTTTACACAGCTGTTGAAACACAGAGGGAGTTCCTGGGAATGCAAACTAGTTTAGTTTTTATTAAGATTTCAAAATATCCTCATCAGATATTTAATGATCGTCTAAAGACGTTTATGAGGGATGCATCCGGCTGAAAGTCTCCAGTTAACAGGGTCGCTGTTTAAACCAAAACACCGGCCGATCTCTGCCACGGCTTTTTGAGTTCAAAAGGATTTTAAAGCCGTGTTGAAACATCATTGACAGAAGTGTGTCAGCCTCTGCTACAGTAGGTGGTGATATGCCTCCTTCAGCTAGTTACTATTAGACCTTCCCGCGGCTGACCTATAACTTTACGAACATGAACAATCAAGAAACAGGTTAGCGATAGTCGAACAGGTTGTATGTTGAACAGTGGAAACACAGCCAGCTCCACAGCACTCTACCTCTGTTACTCTACACTTTACTCTGGTATGAATCAGATGCATATTATCTGTCTGGCTACAGCTGATACCCAGACACCCTGTTGATTTAAGTGTATACAGGAGAACAAAGATCACTATCCACATGTTCTAGGTATGTTAGTCCAACACACTGTGTCTGTAGGTCTGTGTCTCTGTAGGCCTGTGTGTCTGTAGGTCTGTGTCTCTGTAGGCCTGTGTGTCTGTAGGTCTGTGTCTCTGTAGTCCTGTGTGTCAGTGGGCTGGGTGTCTGTAGGTCTGGGTGTCTGTAGGTCTGGGTGTCTGTAGGTCTGGGTGTCTGTAGGTCTGTATGATTGGATGTCAGGGTGTCTGTAGGTCCGTGTGTCTGTGTGTCTGTAGGTCTGTATGATTGAATGCCAGGATGTCTGTAGATCCGTGTGTCTGAAGGTCCTTGTGTCTGTAGGTCTGTAGGTCTGTGTCTCTGTAGTCCTGTGTGTCTGTAGGTCTGGGTATTTGAAGGTCTTGGTGTCTGAAGGTCTGTATGTCTGTAGGTCTGTGTCTCTGTAGTCCTGTGTGTCTGTAGGTCTGGGTATTTGAAGGTCTTGGTGTCTGAAGGTCTGTATGTCTGTAGGTCTGTGTCTCTGTAGTCCTAGGTGTCTGTAAATCTGGGCGTTTGTAGGTCTTTGTGTCTGTAGGTCTGTATGATTGGATGTCAGGATGTCTGTAGGTCTGGGTGTCTGTAGGTCCGTGTGTCTGTAGTCCTGTGTGTCTGTAGGTCCGTGTGTCTGTCGGTCTGTAGGTCTGTGTATCTGTAGGTCTGCGTGTCTGTAGGTCTGCGTGTCTGTAGGTCTGTGTGTCTGTAGGTCTGTGTGTCTCTGTAGGTCTTTGTATCTATAGGTCTGTGTGTCTGTAGGTCTGTGTGTCTCTGTAGGTCTTTGTATCTATAGGTCTGTGTGTCTGTAGGTCTGTGTGTCTGTAGGTCTGGGTGTCTGTAGGTCAGTGTGTCTGTAAGTCCGTTTCTCTGTAGTCCTGCATGTCTGTAGGTCTGTGTGTCTGTAGGTCTCTGTGTCTGTAGGTCTGTTTGTCTGTAGGTCTGTGTGTCTTTAGGTGTGTTTTTCTGTAGGTCTGTGTGTCTGTAGGTCTGTTTGACTGTAGCTCTGTGTGTCTCTGTAGGTCTGTGTGTCTGTAGGTCTGTGTGTCTATAGGTCCGTGTCTATGTAGTCCTGTGTGTCTATAGGTCCGTTTGTCTGTACGTCTGTGTGTCTGTAGGTCTATGTGTCTGTAGGTCCGTGTCTCTGTAGTCTGTGTGTCGGTGGGCTGGGTATACGTAGGGCTGGGTATACGTAGGTCTGGATGTCTGTAGGTCTGGGTGTCTGTAGGTCTTTATGATTGGATGTCAGGATATCTGTAGGTCTGTGTGTCTGTAGGTCTTTATGATTGAATGCCAGGATGTCTGTAGGTCCGTGTGTCTGTAGGTCCAAGTGTCTGTAGGTCTATATGTCTGTAGGTCTGTGTCTCTGTAGTCCTGTGTGTCTGTAGGTCTGGGTGTTTGTAGGTCTTGGTGTCTGTAAGTCTGGGTGTTTGTAGGTCTTGGTGTCTGTAGGTCTGTATGATTGGATGTCTGTAGGTCCGTGTGTCTGTAGTCCTGTGTGTCTGTAGGTCTGTTTGTCTCTTTAGGTCTGTAGGTCTGCCTGTCTGTAGGTCTGTGTGTCTGTAGGTCTGTGTGTCTCTGTAGGTCTGTGTATCTGTAGGTTGTGTGTCTGTAGGTCCGTGTCCCTCTAGTCCTGCATGTCTGTAGGTCTGTGAGTCTGTAGGTCTATGTGTTTGTAGGTCTATGTGTCTGTAGGTCCGTGTCTATGTAGTCCTGTGTGTCTGTAGGTCTGTGTGTCTGTAGGTCCGTGTCTCTGTAGTCTGTGTGTCTGTAGGTCCGTGTCTCTGTAGGTCCATGTGTCTGTAGGTCTGTGTGTCTGTAGGTCTGTGTGTCTGTAGGTCCGTATGTATGTAGGTCTGTGTGTCTGTAGGTCTGTGTCTGTAGGTCTGTGTGTCTGTAGGTCCGTATGTATGTAGGTCTGTGTGTCTGTAGGTCCGTGTGTCTGTAGGTCCGTGTGTCTGTAAGTCTGGGTGTCTGTAGGTCTGTATGATTGGATGTCAGGATGTCTGTAGGTGTGGGTGTCTGTAGTTCTGGATGATTGTAGGTCTGGATGTCTGTAGGTCCGTGTGTCTGTAGTTCTTGATGTCTGTAGGTCTGTGTGTCTGTAGGTCTGTGTCTGTAGGTCTGTATGTCTCTGTAGGTGTGTATGTCTGTAGGTCTGTGTTTCTGCAGGTCCGTGTGTCTGTAGTTCTGGATGTCTGTAGGTTTGGATGTCTGTAGGTCTGTGTGTCTGTAGGTCTGTATGATTGGATGTCAGGATGTCAGTAGGTCTGGGTGTCTGTAGTTCTGGATGTCTCTGTAGGTCTGTGTGTCTGTAGGACTGTGTGTCTGTAGTTCCATGTCTATGTAGTCCTGTATGTCTGTAGGTCTGTGTGTCTGTAGGTCTATGTGTTTGTAGGTCTATGTGTCTGTAGGTCCGTGTCTATGTAGGTCCGTGTGTCTATAGGTCCATGTGTCTGTAGGTCTTTGTGTCTGTAGGTCTGTGTCTGTATGTATGTAGGTCTGTGTGTATGTAGGTCCGTGTGTCTGTAGGTTCGTGTGTCTGTAGGTCCGTGTGTCTGTAAGTCTGGGTGTCTGTAGGTCTGTATGATTGGATGTCAGGATGTCTGTAGGTCTTGGTGTCTGTAGTTCTTGATGTCTGTAGGTCTGTAGGTCTGTGTCTGTAGGTCTGTATGTCTCTGTAGGTGTGTATGTCTGTAGGTCTGTGTTTCTGCAGGTCCGTGTGTCTGTAGTTCTGGATGTCTGTAGGTCTGGATGTCTGTAGGTATATGTGTCTGTAGGTCTGTATGATTGGATGTCAGGATGTCAGTAGGTCTGGGTGTCTGTAGTTCTGGATGTCTGTAAGTCCGTGTATCTGTCGTTCTGGATGTCTGTAGGTCTGGGTCTCTGTAGGTCTGTGTCTGTAGGTCTGTATGTCTCTGTAGGTGTGTATGTCTGTAGGTCTGTGTTTCTGCAGGTCCGTGTGTCTGTAGTTCTGGATGTCTGTAGGTCTGGATGTCTGTAGGTATATGTGTCTGTAGGTCTGTATGATTGGATGTCAGGATGTCAGTAGGTCTGGGTGTCTGTAGTTCTGGATGTCTGTAAGTCCGTGTATCTGTCGTTCTGGATGTCTGTAGGTCTGGGTCTCTGTAGGTCTGTGTCTGTAGGTCTGTGTGTCTGTAGTTCTGGATGTGTGTGTAGGTTCGTGTGTCTGTAGTTCTAGATGTCTGTAGGTTTGTGTGTCTGTAGGTCTCACCTGGAGTGGCTCAGTGGTGTTGGGCAGGTCAAGGCTGGAGATGAGCCAGCTGTCAGAGGCTGTGCTGGATGACCACAGCAGATAGTCAAAGTTGTCCGAGTCTGGTCTGAGGTGGACCTCCAGAGACCCTTGTCCTGTGATCTGGTACACCAGACGCACACAGCTCCAGTCCTGATGTTCCAGAACAGGACTTACCAGAACTGCCTGTTCATGGTCCAGAAGGAGTTCTGAGTCCACAGAGATCAGATGTCCTAAAAGACAAAGTTATTTCACATAGTTAATATATCGGCGTGCTGAAGAGAGGGAGCTGCTGGTTTCATGTTTCATCATTCTTATCATCATCATTCTTATCATCATCATTCTTATCATCATCATCTTCATCATCATTCTTATCATCTTCATCATCATCATCCTCATCATCATCATCATCATCATTCTTATCATCATCATCATCATCATCATCATCATCTTCATCATCATCATCATCATCATCATCATCTTCATCATCATCATCCTCATTATCATCCTCATCCTCATCCTCATCCCCATCCTCATCATCATCATCTTCATCATCTTCATCATCATCATCATCATCATCATCCTCATCATCATCCTCATCACCATCCTCATCATCATCTTCATCATCATCATCATCATCATCCTCATCATCCTCATCATCAGCCTCATCACCATCCTCATCATCCTCATCATCATCATCATCATCATCATCATCCTCATCATCATCCTCATCACCATCCTCATCATCATCTTCATCATCATCATCATCATCATCATCATCCTCATCATCCTCATCATCAGCCTCATCACCATCCTCATCATCCTCATCATCTTCATCATCATCATCATCATCATCCTCATCATCATCCTCATCACCATCCTCATCATCATCATCATCATCATCATCATCATCCTCATCATCATCCTCATCACCATCCTCATCATCATCAACATCATCATCATCATCATCATCCTCATCATCATCATCATCATCATCATCATCCTCATCATCCTCATCCTCATCATCATCCTCATCATCATCATCATCATCATCATCATCCTCATCATCATCATCCTCATCATCACAGGTCATGCTCTGTGTCGGTGGTGCTGTTAAACTGGTGTGAACTGATGAGACTCTGATGTTGATAGAGTTTGATGAGCTGCCGGGTGTTTCTGATTAAGATGAAGATTTCACAAGATTCAAACTAAACTGTTCAACATGTTTCATGTCACATGTTCATGTTCAGTTTCTCTGAGCCATCCAATCAGGACTCAGCGTGCTCTGGCTGTTTTCGTGAGTTCATCCTGGGAGAGAGGTGGGAGAAAGAGGAGGAGCTCGTTGGACAAACTGATCTCAGACCTCCCAGACCTGAGATTATTGACCTGCAGAAATCAGAGATTATCAACCTGCTAATAACTGAGATAACAGACCTGCTGAAAATCTGAGATTATTGACCTGCTGAAAATCTTAGATTATCGACCTGCTAATAATCTAAGTTTACAGACCAGCTGATTATCTGAATTTAGACCTGTTGATAGTCTTAGATTACAGACCTGCTATCAGACATTTGATGGATGATCTCTGACCTAGACAGTCTCACCTCATTCAAGAGGATGGGCAGTGAGTTAGAGGCTGGACGCACTGAGCACGCTCAGGAACAACAGGAAACTCTTACTTATTCATTTCCTGCTTTGGATCCTCTCTGACATTATTTAGAGTCACATGGGGAATTCAGCTGCAGCGACAACAAAACAATACACAGAGACAGACACACAATAGGAGGACACACAGCACTTTACATGTAAAACACACACACACACACACACACACACACACACACACACACACACACACACACACACACACACACATGTTTATATACAGGATATACACAGAGCTTTATGTCTAAAGTAAGATAGTTTACATCTGTCCTATAAGTCTCTGCTGAGGGATTATTTCACCCACAGAGTTGGTCCATTACGGGATATAAAGTGTGTTTATAGAGTTTAAAAGCCTTCAGTCTTAAATCAGCTCTGTCTCCTTTGTGTGTGTGTGTGTGTGTGTGTGTGTGTGTGTGTGTGTGTGTGTGTGTGTGTGTGTGTGTGTGTGTGTGTGATCTCTCTGTGATCCTTATTTGGTCAAAAGATGTTGATGGGGGATCGTTGTGCAGGAGAGAACTGCTCTTACACTGAGCTCTTATTTACTTTAGTAATATTGACACTGTGGTGGAGTAATCTCAGTTTATTCTCTGTGATGGTTTGCTAGGTTCCTCTTTAGTCACATGATGTTCAGATCACTCTGTCATACTGACACAAAGCTAACTGAGGTCAGAGAAACTTCTGAGGTCTGAGCTCCTCTATTTAAAGAACTGTCCATCTACTCTACTAAGTCTCAGTTTCACTGTATCTCTATGTACAACTAAAGTCATCTGACACTGTTGCTGTGATTTAATAGCAATATACAGATATCACTGTGATTAATGAAACTATATACTGTATATATTTCTCTATATAATATCAGTATCAGATGTTATTGTAATTTAATGACAAAAAACATGTGTTTCTATGATTAAATGACAATAAACAAAGGAAATGGTTAAAGAACAGATGTCGCTGTGATTAAAATAACAGCTAACACATGTTAATGTTGTGTAATAACAATAAACAGTTGTTATTGTTATTCAATGACAAAAAGCAGGATTTATTGTAAACTAATGACAGTTAATAGACTTTACTGGGATTCAATGACAGTAAACAGATGTTACTGTGACTTAATGACAGTAAACAGATGTAACTGTGATTTAATGACAGTAAACAGATGTTACTGTGACTTAATGACAGTAAACAGATGTTACTGTGATTCAATGACAGTAAACATGTTACTGTGATTGAATGACAGTAAACAGATGTTACTGTGATTTAATGACAGTAAACAGATGTTACTGTGATTGAATGACAGTAAACAGATGTTACTGTGATTGAATGACAGTAAACAGATGTTACTGTGATTCAATGACAGTAAACAGATGTTACTGTGATTTAATGACAGTAAACAGATGTTACTGTGACTTAATGACAGTAAACAGATGTTACTGTGACTTAATGACAGTAAACAGATGTTACTGTGATTCAATGACAGTAAACATGTTACTGTGATTTAATGACAGTAAACAGATGATACTGTGATTTAATGACAGTAAACAGATGTTACTGTGATTTGATGACAGTAAACAGATGTTACTGTGACTTAATGACAGTAAACAGATGTTACTGTGATTTAATGACAGTAAACAGATGTTACTGTGGTTTAATGACAGTAAACAGATGTTACTGTGATTTAATGACAGTTAACAGCAGTCACTGTGATCTATTGAAAAAATACAGATGTTTCTATTATTACATGAAAAAACAGCAGTTTTTTGTGATTTAATGACAATAAACAATTAGTCTTTCCTCCTCCTCCATCCCACCTCCTGCTCCTACCTCTGCCTCTATCCCACCTCCTGCTGCTATCTCTTCTTGTGACCTCCATCCTGCTCCCATCGACTCCTCTATCCCCCCTCCTGCTCCTACCTTCTCCTCTATCCCCCATCTCCTGGTCCTACCTCCTCCTTTATCCCACCTCCTTCTCCCATCTCCTCCTCTATTCCACCTCCTGCTCCCTACTCCTTCTCTTTCCCACCTCCTGCACCCACCAACTCCTCTATTCCACCTCCTGCTCCCAACGGCTCCTCTATCCCACCTCCTGCTCCTACCTCCTTCTCAATCCCACCTCCTGCTCCTATCTACCTCCTTCTCAATCCCACCTCCTACTCCTATCTCTTCTTGTATCCTCCCTTCTGCTCCCATCTCCCCCTCTACCCCCTCCTGCTCCTACCTCCTCCTCTTTTCCACCCCCTGCTCCTACCTCCTCCTCTATTCCACCTCCTGCTCCTCTCCTCCTCTATCCCCACCTCCTGTTCCCATCTCCTTCTCAATCCCACCTCCTGCTCCTATCTCTTCTTGTATCCTCCCTCCTGCTCCCATCTCCTCCTCTACCCCCTCCTGCTCCTACCTCCTTCTCAATCCCACCTCCTGCTCCAATCTCTTCTTGTATCCTCCCTCCTGCTCCTACCTCCTCTTCCCCACCTCCTGCTCCCATCTCCTCCTCTATCCCACCTCCTGCTCCCATCTCCTCCTCTATCCCACCTCCTGCTCCTACCTCCTCCTCTATTCCACCTCCTGCTCCCATCTCTTCTTTTGTCCTCCTTCCTGCTCCCATCTCCTCCTCTATCCCCACTCCTGCTCCTACCTCCTCCTCTATCCCATCTCCTGCTCCTATCTCCTCCTTTATCCCACCTCCTGCTCCTACCTCCTCCTCTATCCCATCTCCTGCTCCTACCTCCTCCTTTATCCCACCTCCTGCTCCCATCTCTTCTTGTGTCCTCCTTCCTGCTCCTACCTCCTCCTCTATCCCACCTCCTGCTCCTACCTCCTCCTCTATCCCATCTCCTGCTCCTACCTCCTCCTCTATCCCACCTCCTGCTCCTACCTCCTCCTCTATCCCACCTCCTGCTCCTACCTCCTCCTCTATCCCATCTCCTGCTCCTACCTCCTCCTCTATCCCACCTCCTGCTCCTACCTCCTCCTCGATCCCACCTCCTGCTCCTACCTCCTCCTCTATCTCCCATCTCCTGGTCCCATCCCTTTTATCCCACCAGCTGCTCCTCTCCTCCTGTCTTCCCTCTCAATCTCCTCTGTTAGTAAACTTCATTCCCTTGCTTTTAACCACTAACTCTCCCCACCGGTTCTTTTTTTGGAGAAGCTTCCTTCTTGTGCCCACAGTGCCTTGTAGGCATGGTAACAAAACACAAACACCGCCGTGGTCTCCTTCTTCTTTTTTGTTGGTCTATTTTCTGCCAGGGGGGGTGGAGCCTGTGAGCGTCTGCAGGACGGACTGAGCGTGGTTAACCAGACTGACCAGGCTGCAGCTTCACACACAGACACACACGCACGCACGCACGCACGCACGCACGCACGCACACACACACACACACACACACACACACACAAACACTCTCTCTCTCTCTCTTTATGTGAACAATGGGAACATAAACTCAAGGAAGGCAGCTGTTCAGTGGAAACAGAAAAGTCCTTTCAAAATAAGAGCCTGCCAAAATCATGTAATCTCACTTTATGTAACAGAAACAGATTTAGGGTATGACATTATAAACCCCTGGGTGTGGAGTGTGTGGGGCTTACTAAACCCTTCCACAGTGAGGCTGCACCACAGACTGTATAAAATGATGGATGAAAGTGCAGCTCCTTTAAAGTGCAGCCAAAACATGTAGAGCTCCCCCTGCTGACTGTCTGCAGTATAGCTCGCAAACCCTGCCTCCTTCATGTTAACAGATGGGACATGGTTTCTGTCATTACAGTTAGTTATTCTCATGCTAAACCATATGCTTTAAACCATAGACGGTATAAATAATGGACGTAGTATCCGTGACGTCACCCATCAACCAAACTTAGTGTGAGGTAAAGAGGCGGCGTTTGAGCCTCCTAGCCAACAGCTATGTGTTCCAAGTCCAGTCAGTCAAGTCAGTCGTGACCTTATTTGGGCAAAAACTTGTAATCTTAATATCTTCTGAACCGTCGCATTAGAAAAAGTTCACCTCCAGTGTGTGCCGATAGAGAAATGAGCTACCTAGAGCCAATATGTTTTTGAACCAGGCTGTAAACATGTTTATTTCTGCTGTAAAGATCGTCCCTTTGAATGGGTGTGTATGTGGTTCTTGTGTTTCTGCAGCCAGCCTCTAGTGGACAGTAAACTAATTGCAGTTAATAACACTTCAGCATGGGCTTCATATTTTGAAACCAGAGGTTGCCGCTTGCTTTGAATACAGAGCAAGACAGCCTACTGTTTTTTCTGTTACTAACAGAGACCCAACTTTAATCAGACACACTACAGTATTATACTGACTGGTAGTATCAATACCTGCTATTAGTGCTGTGCGATATGGACAAAATTTTATATCCCGATATAGGTGATTTTATATCCTGATAACGATATATATCCCGATATAGTATTTTTCCTTAAAATTACATGAAATAATTGGCAGTTTTCTCTCATATTTTTCAATTTATTTATGAAACACATATTTTATGTATAAAAACATAATAAAATGTATAAAACACAAATTAAAATAAAACACAAATATCCAGTGGACAAGTACCATTCAAAATATCTGGTAGTACAACCAGTTTTAAAGGAATGCACTTAAGTGCAAAGAATTAAAATAAATACAATAACAATAACATAAAGTGCTTGAAGTACCATTCAAGTATGCCAACATTTAACAAGTGCTAATTGCATTTTGTGCATTAACACGTATGTGCACATACCAAAAGTGCATAGAAAAGTGCAATAAATGAACTGTTTCAGAGGTTGAGTTTTATGAACACAAGTTTGTCAGGCTTGTTCTGACATGAAATGAAACCTCTTAAAATAACTTGTTGCTTTTTTTACATTTTGTTTCACGTTTCACAGGTTGAGATATAGGAAGACAAGCTGGTCAACTCTTTCAGGCTTGAGACATGATCTCTTGCATGTAACTATGTTCCCACTAGCACTGAAGACCCGCTCAGATGGAGAACTAGTTGCGGGGACACATAGGTATTTTTTGGCAAGCTTTGCTACTAATGGGAAGTTGACCTCATGCTGCCTCCACCATACAAGAGGATCTTTCTCTGCATCCAGGTCAGCTGCCTGCAGGTACATGTTGAGCTCCAGTTCAATGGATGCTCTACTTGGCTTGGAGATGCCTTGGTCTGTGGGTGCTGCTGCTTTCTTGAAGTAGCTGGACAAACTCTTTTTTGCCTTCTTGACTGCAGGGAGCTCTGATTCATCTGCAGCAGCTGTGGGGACAGCTGACGGTGGAATGTGTTCGAGTCGGTCGTAACGACTTGTTGGCGACATGTTTTGCAGATTACAGTTTTCTGGTCGGTGTCCGACTTTTTAAAACCAAACCAAAGCCAAACCATGGAATTGCGGTTCCCTCTTTTCGGCACCAACTCCTCTTTCGGTTCTGTTTCCACTTTGTTTTCCGCTAAGCTCTCCGCTTCTGCCATGTTGTTACATCCATGCTCTATCAGTGCCGTAAACTAGTAGTTGTGTGTGACGTAAAAATGCTACCACAAAGTAGTAGCGGTGCTGCAGCTTACATTAACCTGCATTCATCATCGTTCATACAATGTCAATGAAGCAACAGAGCTAGACCAATACCCTACACATCAAAATAACGATATAAACGACAGAGGGTTATATCGTACGGTGGACGTTTTTATATTGCACTACGATTTATATCGTAATATCGCACAGCACTACCTGCTATAAAGAAGAATATCTGGTGTTATATCTGTGCTAGCTGTGAGTGTGTTGGTCCACGTCTGTGAGCTGACTCACAAACGTTAGAGAACCATATTTTTACCTTGACTCCATCTCAGAACTTCATTAATGATTCAGCCATCACCGACCACAGTGATCAATGTTTCATATTCATACTACAGAGAATTTCCACGGCATGTTAACTGAGACAGGACACCTCAGGACAAAGCTCTTAATGATCAGACACCTTCATATCTTAAAGAGCTCATAGTGCCCTATTACCCCTCTAGACCACTACACTCCCAACATGCAGGCCTGCTGGTCCTACCTAAAGTCTCTAAAAGTAGAATGGGAGGTAGAACCTTCAGTTATCAGGCCCCTCTTCGTGGAATCATCTACCAGTCAGGGTCCGGGAGGCAGACACCCTCTCTACTTTTAAGAGTAGGCTTATAGAGCTGGATCAGGCTTGGAGGAGCTCTTAGTTATGCTGCTATAAGCTTAGACTGCCGGCGCACTGACACACTGGGATCTTATCTCACCCCCATCACTTACTTTAACTCTCCCTGTCCCAGTAAAGTTACTAACCATAGACCTTTCTGGAGTCCCTGAGCTCCCTTGTCTTGTAGGTTCCTCTGAGCTGCCGTAGACGTCCTCCTGCTGTGGACGTTCCAGACTCCAGCTGATACGGACGTGCTGGACTCCAGCGGCAACAGCTACTACTACTCATCTCATCACTATCACCGCTCCCTCTCTCTCTTATTCTCCTCTATCCCTCTTTCCAGACCCAACTCGGTCGAGGCAGATGTCTGTCTAATATGAGTCTGGTTCTGCTTGAGGTTTCTGCCTGTTAAAGGAAGTTTGTCCTCTCTGCTGTAACTAGCTAAATACTGTGAGGTGCAATGCTCATGGTGGATTAAGGTGGGGTCAGACTGAGTCTTATCCTGTCTTGGTGTTGGGTCTCTGTTCATAATTTGACATAGAGTGGTCTAGACCTGCTCTGTTTGTAAAAGAGTCTTGAGATAACGTTTGTTATGATTTGGCGCTATACAAATAAAGATTGATTGATTGATTAATTGATTGATTGGCTAACTGACTGACTGACTGACTGACTGACTGACTGACTGACTGACTGACTGACTGATTGATTGATAAATTGATTGATTGATTGATTGATTGATTGATTGATTGATTGATTGATTGATTGATTGATTGGCTGACTGACTGACTGACTGACTGACTGACTGACTGACTGATTGATTGATTGATTGATTGATTGATTGATTGATTGATTGATTGATTGATTGATTGATTGATTGATTGATGTGATCCTCCTCAGACTCAGAGAGTTCTTTCTGATCTAACAGCTGCTTTCAGGTGATTGGATGGTATCAGATTATAAACATGGTGTTGCAGTCAGAGGGTGATGAAGATGAGTACGTACCTTCCTTATTCATGGTCCAGCTCCCGCTCTCAGGGTCCGACGTGTATTCGCAGGAGCCCAGCTCAAAGCTGCACGAGCCGGGCAGGAGGGGCTGCTGAGCATGAACGAGCCCGCACAGGAGGAGCACTGCAAGGAGAGAGGGGAGACCTGCATCGCTTAGAGACTAGTATAACACAGAGACCAGCATCACACAGAGACCAGCATCACACAGAGACCAGAGACCATCATCGCACAAAGATCCTGCATCACACAGAGAGAAGAGACCAGCATCATTCAGAGACCAGAGAGCTGCATCACTCAGAGGCCCGCATAAAACAGAGACCAGAGAGCTGCATCACTCAGAGGCCCGCATAAAACAGAGACCAGAGAGCTGCATCACTCAGAGACCAGAGACTCGCATCACCCAGAGACTCGCATCACACAGAGACTCGCATCACCCAGAGACTCGCATCACACAGAGACTCGCATCACACAGAGACTCGCATCACACAGAGACTCGCATCACACAGAGACTCGCATCACCCAGAGACTCGCATGACACAGAGACTCGCATCACCCAGAGACTCGCATCACACAGAGACTCGCATCACACAGAGACTCGCATCACACAGAGACTCGCATCACACAGAGACTCGCATCACACAGAGACTCGCATCACACAGAGACTCGCATCACACAGAGACTGGCATCACACAGAGACCTGCATCACATAGAGACTCACATCACTCAGAGACCAGAGACCCATATCACATAGAGACCTAAATTACACAGAGACCTGCATTACAGAGAGGCCTGCCTCACACAGAGACTCGCATCACACAGAGACTCGCATCACACAGAGACTCGCATCACTCAGAGACCCGCATTACAGAGAGAACTGCCTCACATAGAGACCTGCATCACACAGAGATCTGCATTACACAGAGACCTGCATCACACAGAGACCTGCATCACACAAAGACCCACATCACTCAGAGACCAGAGACTCGCATCACACAGAGACCTGCATTACAGAGAGACCTGCCTCACACAGAGACCTGCATCACTCAGAGACCTGCATCACTCAGAGACCTGCATCACACAGAGACCTGAATCACACAGAGACCCACATCACTCAGAGACCAGAGACTCACATCACACAGAGACTCACATCACACAGAGACTCGCATCACACAGAGACTCGCATCACACAGAGACTCGCATCACACAGAGACTCGGATCACACAGAGACCTGCATCACACAGAGACCCACATCACTCAGAGACCAGAGACCCATATCACATAGAGACCTAAATTACACAGAGACCTGAATCACACAGAGACTCGCATCACACAGAGACCAGAGACTCGCATCACACAGAGACTCGCATCACACAGAGACCTGCATCACACAGAGACCCACATCACTCACAGACCAGAGACCCATATCACATAGAGACCTAAATTACACAGAGACCTGCATTACAGAGAGACCTGCCTCACACAGAGACCCGCATCACACAGGGATCTGCATAACTCAGAGACTTGCATCACACAGAGACCATAGACTCGCATCACACAGAGACTCGCATCACACAGAGACCTACATCACACAGAGACTCGGATCACACAGAGACCTGCATCACACAGAGACCCACATCACTCAGAGACCAGAGACCCATATCACATAGAGACCTAAATTACACAGAGACCTGAATCACACAGAGACTCGCATCACACAGAGACCAGAGACTCGCATCACACAGAGACCAGAGACTCGCATCACACAGAGACTCGCATCACACAGAGACCTGCATCACACAGAGACCCACATCACTCACAGACCAGAGACCCATATCACATAGAGACCTAAATTACACAGAGACCTGCATTACAGAGAGACCTGCCTCACACAGAGACCCGCATCACACAGGGATCTGCATAACTCAGAGAGTTGCATCACACAGAGACTCGCATCACACAGAGACCATAGACTGGCATCACACAGAGACTCGCATCACACAGAGACCTGCATCACACAGAGACCAGAGACCCATATCACATAGAGACCTAAATTACACAGAGACCTGCATTACAGAGAGACCTGCCTCACACAGAGACCCGCATCACACAGGGATCTGCATCACTCAGAGACCTGCATCACACAGAGACCTGCCTCACACAGAGACCCGCATCACACAGAGACCAGAGACCCATATCACATAGAGACCTGCATCTCACAGAGACCTGCATTACACAGAGACCTGCATCACACAGAGACCTGCATCACTCAGTGATCAGAGACCCACATCACACAGAGACCCGCATCACACAGAGACCTTCATCACACAGGGACCTGCATCATAGAGAGACCAGAGACCCAAATCACGCAGAGACCTGCATCACACAGAGACCTGCGACATAGAGAGACCAGAGACCTGCATCACACAGAGACCTGCATCACACAGACCTGCCTCACACAGAGACCAGCATCACACAGAGACCCGCATCACACAGAGACCTGCATCACACAGAGACCTGCATCACACAGAGACCTGCATCACACAGAGACCAGAGACCTGCATCACACAGATACCAGAGACCTGCATCACTCAGAGACCAGAGTCCCGCATCATTCAGAGACCAGAGATCCATAACACATATAGACCTGCATCACTCAGAGACCAGAGTCCCGCATCATTCAGAGACCAGAGATCCATAACACATATAGACCTGCATCGCACAGAGACCTGCATCGCACAGAGACCAACATCAAACATGAACAAGTATACGACAGGAACCAGCATTACACAGACCACTATCAGACAGGAACCCTCATCACATAGAGACCAGCATCATAGACAGACCAGAGAACAGCACCACACAGAGACCAGCAGGACGCAAAGACCAGCATCAAACAGAGACCAGCACCAGACCGGGGCCCGCATCTTATAGAGACTAGTATCAGACAGAGACCAGCATCACAGAGAGATCTGCATCACACAGAGACCAGCAGGACACAGAGATCAGCATCAGACGGGGACCCGCATCACATAGAGTCCGCATCAAACAGAGTCCGCATCAGAGACAAGAAGAAGAAGAAGAAGAAGAAGAAGAAGAAGAAGAAGAAGAAGAAGAAGAAGAAGAAGAAGAAGAAGAGTGAAGTTTGAGGATTCATTGAAACTCTTCTCCGTGAGGATGTCTGAGCTCTGCAGAACTACAGACTGCCCAGATACCCAGCTCTCTAAAGTCCAAGGATCCGGGTTCAGAGTAGTCCTCGTCCTGCACAGAGACAGTCTGTTCTTACCCTGCAGAGTGATGAAGTCCCGGCTCATCGTGTCGCTGCTCTCTTTCTCTCTCTCTGTCTCTCTGGAGTTTCTGGACGTCCTCAGATTCTTTCCGCTCAGATTCACTAACAGCTCCAAACCCTCCTGAAGTCCTCACACATGTTCCCTGTCTGTCAGCGGGGGGAGGTCTGAGGAGGTCTAAGGTCTGAGGAGGTCTAATCCAGGGTGGGAGGAGGCGCAGGTTTCCTCTCCGCCTCCCGCTGCTCTTTGCCCCGGCACACCGAGGAGGCAGGGCCGCTCCCAGACTGAACAGGGCCTCTGCGGAGCCCCCCTCAGTCCTTCAGTTACACATAATGATGTCTTTAAAGTGTTCAGGACTGTGGACAGACCTGCTTACCAAACAGGACACGGATCTGTAGTCCGAACAGTTTTATAACTGTCAATCAAACAGGGCCAGAAAACAGACACCACAGGGTCTGCAGGTGAATCCACCAACCCCAGAGAAAAGGTTGGACTGGTTTAGACATGTAGACAAAACCTGGACTCTGTGTTATATTTAAAGAGACAGGAAACACAGGTAAGTGAAGAGACAGAAACACGGCCAGTGTGTCCGAAAGTTAGGACTTCATTTCATATTTTAATAATAAAGATTATTATTTATAAAAAGAGTCAAACTTTAGGCATTACTGACCAACCAACTAACCAACTAACATACTAACTCACTCACTAACTTACTAACTATTATACAATCTTATCAAGCAGCAACCTCCGGTCTCAAAATATGAAGCCCATGCAGAAGTGTTATAAACTGCAATTCATCAAGCGTCCACAAGAGGCTAGCTGCAGAAACACCTGAAACCACTTACAATTTATTTCTAACACGACGGTTCAGAAGATATTAAGATTACGAGTTTTTGCCCAAATAAGGCAAGCGGCAAACTCCGGTCTCAAACGATGAAGCCAATGCGGAAGTGATATAAACTGCAATACATCGAGAATCCTCTTGAGGCTGGCTGCAGAAACACCGGAAACCACATAGACATGAATGGGAAAAAGACGATCTTTGCAGCATTAATAAACATGTTTACAGCCTGGTTCAAAAAACGGCTTGGCCCTACAACGCTAATCTCTCTAATGGCACACACTGTACGGGGGGTGAATTTTTTTCTAACGTGACGGTTCAGAAGATATTAAGATTATGAGTTTTGCCCAAATAAGGACATGACTGACGTGACTCCCGGTCGGGAACACACAGCCTTTGGCTAAGAGACTCACACTACGTCACACTCTGCCTAGTTGAGTTCCGCATTACCAATATGGCTGCTGCCGTCGATTTGCTTCAAAACAGCTCACAGGAACAGATGGGTGACATCACGGATACTACGTCCATATTTTATACAGTCTATGAAATAAGGACATGACTGACTTGATTTGACTGGGAACACATAGCTGTTGGCTAGGAGGCTCAAACTCCGCCTATATACCTCACATTTTTTTTGGATGAGTTTAGCATTACCAACATGGCTGCCACCGACGATTGGCTTCAAAACAGCGCTCAGAAACAGATGGGTGACGTCACGGATACTACGTCCATTATTAATAGTATATGGAACTAACTTACTAACCAACTCACTCATTAACCAACTAACTTACTAACTAACATACCAACGTACAAACTAACTCACTTACTCACCCACTAACTAACATACTAACTTTCTAACATACTTACTAACTAATGTACTTATGTACCAATGTAATTACTTACTAGTGACATACTAACTCACTAATATACCAAGGTACTAGCTGAATGATAAACTAAATGGGTAACCAACAAAGTATGGAAGTTAATCATTAGCTATGTAATAAATTACAGGCTGACTCACTAATGAACTCACTACCTAACTAGATAACTAACCAATGTGTAAATAAAGAAATTATGACTTACTAACTAACTAACTTATTTACCTACTTACTTACTTACTAACTAACTTACTTACTTACTGGGCGTCTAAATAACTACCTAACAAAGTAACTAGGGGGTAAACTCGGTAACTAATTAACTAACTGACCTCCTATGTATCAAACTGGGTAACTTACTTGCTGAGAGACTACTTGATAAGGTAACTAATGAACTAACTAACAAATCAGCTGACTGACTTACTAATTAATTTACTTCCTTACAAGTAAACTAACTAACCAAAATTAAGTTGTTAATGAACTCACTACCTAACTAGATAACTAACCAATGTATAAATAAATTATGACTTACTAACTACCTAACTAACTTGCTAACTCATACATTTTACAAACAGCTAGTTAAATGACCAGTAAATAAATGAATAATTAAAGAACTAAATAGGTTAGCTAGCTAACTAGCTCTATAATCGACAAACTAATAAATTATTGAATAATATCTGACTAGCTAACCAGCTCACCAATAAACTAATACATAAATAAACAAAAAAAAAGCTCCCCAGTGGCAAGGCGCCGGGGGTGGATGACATTCGCCCTGATATGCTGAAGGCTCTGGACATTGTTGGGCTGTCTTGGCTGACACGCCTCTTCAGTGTCGTGTGGAGGTCTGGGACGGCGCCTGTGGAGTGGCAGACCGGGGTGGTGGTTCCCATTTTCAAAAAGGGGGATCGGAGAGTGTGCTCCAATTATAGGGGTATCACACTTCTCAGCCTCCCGGGAAAAGTGTACTCTAGGGTGCTGGAAAGGAGGCTCTGACCGGAGGTCGAACCTCGGATACAGGAGGAACAATGTGGTTTATGTCCTGGCCGCGGGACAGTGGACCAGCTCTTTACCCTTGCTAGGCTCCTGGAGGGGGCATGGGAGTTTGCCCATCCAGTCTACATGTGTTTTTTGGACTTGGAGAAAGCCTACGATCGTGTACCACAGGGGCTCTTGTGGGGGGTACTGCGGGAGTATGGGGTTCGGGGGCCGCTACTGCGAGCTATCCGGTCCCTGTACGACCAAAGTGAGAGTTGTGTCCGCATACTTGGCACAAAGTCGGACGCGTTCTCGGTGCGTGTTGGACTCCGCCAGGGTTGCCCTTTGTCACCGGTCCTGTTTGTAATCTTTATGGACAGGATCTCAAGGCGCAGCCGGGGGGAGGAGGGTCTCCAGTTCGGGGAGCTTGGAATCTCATCTCTGCTTTTTGCAGACGATGTGGTTCTGTTGGCTTCCTCGAGCGGGGACCTCCAGCGGGCATTGGGGCGGTTTGCAGCTGAGTGCGAAGCGGCCGGGATGATATTTAGCACCTCCAAGTCTGAGGCCATGGTTCTCTGCCGGAAAACGGTGGATTGCTCTCTCTCGGTGGGGAGTGAGACTTTGCTCCAAGTGGGGGAGTTTAAGTATCTCGGGGTCTTGTTCCTGAGTGGGGGTAAAATGGAGCGTGAGATCCACAGGCGGATTGGTGCGGTGTCAGCAGTGATGCGGACGTTGTATCGGACCATTGTGGTGAAGAGGGAGCTGAGCCGGGAGGTAAAGCTTTCGATTTACCAGTCGGTCTACGTTCCAACCCTCACCTATGGTCATGAGCTGTGGGTCATGACCGAAAGGATAAGATCGCGGATACAAGCGGCTGAAATGAGTTTCTTGCGAAGGGTGTCTGGGCTCGGCCTTAGAGATAGGGTCAGGAGCTCGGACATCCGGAGGGAGCTCGGAGTAGAGCCGCTGCTCCTCCGCGTCGAAAGGAGTCAGCTGAGGTGGTTCGGGCATCTGATAAGGATGCCTCCCGGACGCCTCCCTTAAGAGGTGTTCCGGGCACGTCCAACTGGGAGAAGGCCCCGGGGTAGACCCAGAACGCGGTGGAGGGATTATATCTCCCGCCTGGTCTGGGAACGCCTCGGGATTCCCCAGGAGGAGCTGGAAAGTGTCGCCGGGGAGAGGGATGTCTGGGTCAATTTGCTTGGACTGCTACCCCCGCGACCCGACCCCGGATAAGCGGAAGAAAATGGATGGATGGATGGATAAATAAACAAATACATTTTTTGACAAAAAATAAATGAATTAGTAACTTAATAGCCAACAAGCTGGCTCACTAACCAACAAATAGATAAATACATAATTACTAACAGACTAGATCGGGAACTAACTACCTAACCAACTGAATTACTAATAAGAAGCTTGCTAGCTAGCTAACATATAATTAAATAATTACTAGCTAGCTTAAACATTAATCATTAGTACTTTACTAGCTAACTAACAAAAAGATACTAATAACCTACACTAACTAGCTTACTATTAATAATTAGCTTGCTATCTAACTAACTTACCAACAGCTAACTTATAAATTATAAAAAATAGATTATTAGTAACTAGCAAACTTATTAACTACTGAATAAACACATATTATAACTAACTTACTAACTAGCGAACAAAAAAATAAGAAGTAATTACTAACCTTATCGCCAACAAACTAGCAAATGAACTAGTAAATAAATAAATAAATCACTATAGTTAAACTAATAATAAGCTAACTAATTGTAATTTAATACACAAATAAATAATTAGTACTAGCTAACTGGCTATCTAACTAATTTACTGAGCAAATTACTAACATAAAATAAATCAATCATTAACCAAGACGTGAGGGGGTTAACTATTGACTAAATAATTATTAAACTAACAATTAAACACTGTGACAGTGCTGGAGAGAGAGAACGTGACAGACAGGCGTAATGAATATAAATATGAACATAAGGACAGAAGTGAACTGGAAATGAGACATCAGATCCTGGTGTGTGGTGTTGCTCTGTACGAGCTCTATGAGTGTGTGAGACGAGCTGCAGTCTTAAGTGTCTGAGGTCAGCAGAGACAGGCAGTGACAGCTGTCTCAGATAAACTCTCCACAGGTTGAACATGCGTTCTTCAGCTCATGTTTCTGAAATAAAGAATGATTCGTATTGTTTGAAATGTCCACTCTGTTTATTTCTCTCTACAAACTAAGGTGTTTTAATCTTTAATTTTTTTACAGTGTGAAATAAAAAGTTACAATTTGATCTCAAACACATCAAACCATCAGCAGTCTGATGGCTGAAGCAAACTGCTTCCTGTTTTATTCTTGATTTCCTGTTTTTAAATGAGGATGATTTTTCAAGGGATGAAGCATTAATGTGAAATCTCTGTAAGCCTGCAGGACAAACTGAGGGCTGAGAGAGCCCCTCTGTATAAACATATTACACATCTGGTTACTGTTATATTCAAAATCGTCAGAATCATCAGCCTGCTTCTGTTTACTGAAGAGCACACAGAGAGTGTGTATGATGTAACATAGAGTGGAGTCAGGACAGCAGGGCTGTATCTGTCAGGTTACCTCACTATGAGATCTACAGACACTGACCCTGGTCACTTCAGCTCCAAAAGCACAGCTGCTAACATTATTAATAACATTAATATAACCATTATTAATAACATTATAAATAATATTATTAACACAATCAATAATAAAATCAAAAATGTTATATTATAATTGATAATAACAACGATAATAACATTAATAAAGACATTATTAATAACATTGACAGTAACATTGATAATAACATAATTAAAAACAGTGATAATAACATCATTAAAAACAGTGATAATAACATCAATAATAACATTGATAACAACATTGATAATAACGTTATTAATAACATCGTTAATAACAGTGATGATAACATTAATAACATTATCAATAACATTATTTATAACAGTGATAGTAACAATGATAATAACATTAATAAAGACATTATTAATAACAATGATAGTGACATTGATAATAATATCATTAATAACATTGATAATAACATCAAAAATAACATTGATAATAACATTGATAATAACGTTATTAATAACATTGTTAATTACATAGATGATAACATTGATAATAACATTAATAACATTATTTATAACAGTGATAATAACAACGATAATAACATAAATAAAGACATTAATAACAATGATAGTAACATTGATAATAATATCATTAATAAAAGTGATAATAACATTGATAATAACGTTATTAATAACATTGTTAATAAAAGGGATAACATTGATAGTAACATTATTAATAACATTATTTATAACAGTGATATAACATTGATAATAACATCAATAAAAACATTATTTATAACAGTGATAATAACATTGATAATAACATCAATAATAAGATGGATGATAACATCAATAATAACATTAATGATAACATTGATAATAACATTAATAATAACATTAACAATAACATTGCTAATAACACTGCTAATACAATTGATGATAAAATTGATAATAACATTGATAGTAACAGTGGTAATAACATTTTTAATAACATTAAAAATAACATTTATGATAACATTTTTAATGACATTAATAATAACATTGATGATTACATTGATAATAACAGTGATAATAACATTGATCATTACATAAATAAAAACCTTATTAATAACAGTAATAATAACATTGATGAAATCATATTTTGATAACATTGATGATAATATTGATGATAACATTGATGATAACATTGATGATAACACTGATAATAACATTGATGATAACATTGATAATAACATTGATGATAACAGTGATAATAACAGTGATGATAACATTGATGATAACATTGATGATAACATTGATAATGACAGTGATGATAACATTGATGATAACATTGATGATAACATTGATGATAACATTGATGATAACATTGATAATGACAGTGATAATAACAGTGATAATGACAGTGATGATAACATTGATGATAACATTGATAATAACAGTGATGATAACATTGATAATGACAGTGATGATAACATTGATGATAACAGTGATAATAACAGTGATGATAACATTGATAATAACAGTGATGATAACATTAATGATTACAGTGATAATAACAGTGATGATAACATTGATAATAATATTGATGGTAACATTGATGATAACATTAATAATTACATAGATGATAACATTGATAATGACATGCATACAACATTAATAATAACTGCATTAATTACATTAATAATACACAGCCATCACAGCCTGGCAGCTCCTCCTCATGCTGGTCAGAAGCCTGGCCACACACTTTTGTAGGGTTGCATCCCATTCTCTAGCCAGCATTTGTCTCAAGTCAGCCAGCACTGATGTGTTGGTCCTTCCGGCATGAACATCACGCCCAAGCTGATCCAACAAATGTTCAATTGTGTTGAGGTCAGGACTGCTGGAGGCCACTCCATCTGCTCCACTCCCAAATACTGGAGGTTGTCTCTGAGAAACCCTGCTCTGTGGGGGCAAGCGTTGTCTCTTGGAGGATAGGGTTCAGACCCAGACTGCGGTGATGTGAGATTACCACTGGTTGCAGAATCTCATCTGGATATCTCTCTGTATTGAGAATGCCTCCAATGATGACCAGCCTTGTTTGTCCAGTGAGGGAGATGTCGCCCCACATCGTCACACTGCCTCCACCAAAAGATGTTACTCTATCAGTGCAGCATTCAGCATAGTGTTCTCTGTGTCTTCTCCACACTTTAACCCTACGATCCAACTGCTGTAGGCAGAATCAGGACTCATTGCTGAACATAAAATTCCTCCACATGTTCCAGTGCTGACGCATTTGGCTGCCGCTGCTCTCCGGCGTTAACTTTTAAACCACAACTTTTAAACCCCAACCTCTACTTCTGTGAAAGTTTGTGGCAGTCATTCCACTCCTATGTTCTACTGCTCCGTTGAGTTTTCATCTTTTGGCACCATACCACACTACCAGATTAGCCCTATTTGTGGCCTTAGTTGCCGTGACATCTCTCGCCTGCGTCCGTCTCTCTCCCCCAACAGTACTGCCGATTCTGTTCACACCCTGGTCACCTCCCGCCTAGATTACTGCAACTCCCTTCTTTTTGGTTTACCTGACAAATCCATCCATAAACTTCAACTGGTTCAAAATCCTGCTGCCTGCATCATCACCAGACCCCCTTCCAGCAGCCACATCACACCTGTCCTGCAGCAGCTCCACTGGCTTCCCTTCAAACACTGCATCATCTTTAAGATTCTGTTTCTCACTTTCAAGGCCATCAACAACCGAGCTCCTCAGGACCTCGTTAAGCTCCTCCATACTAAAATATCCAGCCGTAGTCTCAGGTCCTCCTCTTCCACCCAACTCACCCTCCTACCTGCTCGCTTGACCACCATGGGGTGGAGAGCCTTCAGCTTCTGGAACTCTCTCCCCCAGGACTTACAAAAGTCCACCTCTCCCACCACCTTCAAATCCTGCCGCAAAACTCACCTTTTCCTACTCTCTTTAATCTGTCTCTATGGGACTGGGATGACTTCACCTTCACTTTCATCATGACTTCACTTTCATTTTCTAGTATTGTATTATTATTCTGTTGTATTTCTGTATTTATTTTCTTTTGAGTGTTGTTTTTACTGTTGGTATGTTGTAAGGTGACCTTGAGTCTCCAGAAAGGCACCTATAAATAAAATGTATTATTATTATTATGATTATGATTATTATCATTATTAACACCAGCTCAAGCGGGTCTGGCGGTGGAGGGTGGTCATGGCCGGCCTCCTGGCAGCCCTATGAGACCAGAGATCAGCTGCATGCAGTCCGTTACCAATTGTCTGGGCAGAGAGCAGTCGGCCAGATCGTCCTACAAACCTCGACTGCAAATCTGTAGAAGCGAGAGTGCTGCACCTAAGTGCTGACAGGGTCGAAAATGTCTTCTTTGGTTGTCGTCTTCTTAGGGCGACCACTTTGAGGCCAGTCTCTGACGTCCCCCGTTATCTGGACCTTGCCCCTCACTTTGGAGGTGGTACGAGGGCTCACTCCAAATAATCCCACATCTTGGTTTTAGTGGAACACCAGCTTGAAACTGCCGTATCACACAGGCCCTGTGCAGATCAGTCAAACTTGGCATGCCGATTCTTGATACAGACACCTACTGACCACTGTAGCAGGACCCATGCTCACAGGTGCTGCCAATCAGGCTCCTGATCATCAGCACCTGAGGGTACCAGAAGCTCAAAACAAGAGTCAACAGCAGAATAAGCTTTTTGGCAAATTATCCATGGGCACAACCCACAAACTCAGCTCTGCTGCTTTTCCCACCAATGCATGTTCCTCACAAATGTGGCTCCACTTAAAAGGAAATAAACAGGCTTTAACGGTATAAGATTTATTGCCAAGAAGCTTTGTTACAACAAAAGACAGAAACTACCAAACACTAATGTCCTTATTTTTTGTGCTGTGTTTACAAAATATTGCTTGAGGTCTGACTTGTGTCACTCTATTTGGACAGTGACTAACGGTGAAACCATGTTACAGATGATGTTTGCGTCATGGAAATGTTGTTGTTGCATTTAGCTGTTAGCTCTGTAACCAGGGTTACACAGTAGCATCAGAAGCTTAGACTTTGATACAGATGTAGAACCACAGAGAGACACCAACACCACTACTCAGATCGTGTCCAGGGTCAGTCAACACTCTCAGAGACTGGGGTATGAACCTGGATTAAAATGTTTCATTTGATGCGAAGTTATTAAAGCGTGTGTGTTACTGTAACTGGATGTTTGCACGGTTTTGAAAGTTCAGGTTTTGAATCAGAAGCGGAGTATCTGGATATAAAGAAGCTTTGTTTGTAAGGGTAAGGGTCCTGAGAGCACTGAGAACTTTACTGTCCATGATGTTTGAAAGCACTGCAGGCTGAGTACAATCTGCAAACAGTCACTCCCCTGCTGTGACTCCCCCACTGCAGCATGACACACTCTCCCCGTCTCTTATATAACTCTGTGTTTCCTCTTTGTACTGACAGGTTTGTGTTGAACATCAGACCACATCAGACTTGTGTTCACTGATTATTCCATCAGCTCTGAATCTGTTCACAGATTATTTCAGGGTCAGAAAACAGAGAAACATTTAGATTACCACTGAAACAAAAAGAAGGAGAGCATGGAAAGTTTCAGAGGAAGCACTTTATGTGGGGAAAATGAAGCATTGGATCATTTTTGGATGAGCTTCTGACTGGAAAGATCCTGTGACAGAGGAAAGAAGCTGAGAGGCAGGCTGCCCGTCGCCCCCTGCTGGCCGCTCTGATGTCTACCTCATTTCTATGTTCATGGTTCATTTAAGATATGTACAACAAACCTTGTTTTCTAACCACACACACTTTGGTGTAACATAACAACATTCAACATGAATACACAGGATAAGCTGAAAATCAAAAATGAGGTCCGAACATAACCACGGCTTTAAAAACAGTCACAGTAAGTATCTGTCCCTTTGGTGGAGGAGTGGGCCCACACAAAGACAGAGCTATTGGTGTATATGATCAAGAGCTGGAAGGAGTTCAACTATTTCAGGGCCATGGTTTGATGAAAGGAGTATGTGGGCGCTAACTCTGCAGAAAACTGTGTGGTGACGTTTTAAATGTTATGAGGTGTTCGGCTGGAAGAGAGTAGGCTGGATTCAGAAGATCTCTTTTTGAATATACATGTGTAGTTTATCAGCAGCAAGCACAACCCTTTAGAAAAATAGACACTACCATATGGGGCGCTGCTTTTAAAGTTGTGCACACTGAAGATAACAGCAACGATTCTCCACATTTAGCTCCAAACGTCACTTTTTTGGTACTTCCGCAAGGCGGCAGTGTGAATTTGTATTGGGCGACGTTAGTGTGAAAATAAAAGCTTCATAAAGTGTTACAGATATCCTAACCCTGATCCATCAGTACTGACTCCTACGGGTTATAGTCAGACTGCCTACCGTAAAAATGTTGGAAAGGAGGCCACAAAGAGATTTCACAACACTCAGAGACAGAACTGAACTGTGTGTGTGAATTTGCATATTAGCTATTTAGGATCACAGAACTACATTTAACATTTAGATTTAACAATCAAAATGTAACAATCAAAATTTAACATTTACATTTAACATGTACATTTAACATTTACATTTAACATTTACATTTAACATTTACATTTAACATTTAACATTTAAATTTAACATATAGATGTAAAATTCATATTTTTATTTAACATTTATACTTAACACTTAACATTTACATTTAACATTTAACTTTTAACATTTATATTTATATTTAACATTTATATTTAACATTTAACTTTTAACATTTATATTTATATTTAACATTTATATTTAACATTTAAAAGTTATATTTAGATTTAACATTTAGATGTAACATTTAACATTTATATTTATATTAAGCATTTGGATTTAACAGTGATTGTAAATTAAATATATTTTTCACAACAAAATTAAATGTGAAGAAGATCACAAATATTGCTCTAAATGTGATAAAAAAAATCACTCTACATTTTCATGACGTTTTGAAACTAAATATGCAGAATTGTTATTTTCAGTGTGCACAAATTTAGAAACTGGCGCCCAATGGTACCAAGCCCTGAGATTCTGCACAGGTGCAACAAAAACAACCTCTACAGGTAGGATCCATAGACTGTTTAAAATATGGACGTAGTATCCGTGACGTCACCCATCTGTTCCTGAGAGGTGTTATGAAGCCAATCGATGGTGGCAGCCATATTGGAAATGCTGAACTCAACCAGGCATAGTGTGACGTAAAGGGGCGGAGTTTGAGCCTCCTAGCCAACAGCTATGTGTTCCTGACCGGGAGTCACGCCAGTCATGTCCTTATTTGGGCAAAAACTGGTAATCTTAATATCTTCTGAACCGTCGCGTTAGATTTAAATTCACCCCCGGTACAGTGTGTGCTGATAGAGAGATTAGCTTCATAGGGCCAAGCCGTTTTTTGAACCAGGCTGTAAACATGTTTATTAATGCTGCAAAGATCGTCTTTTTCCCATTCATGGCTATGTGGTTTCCGGTGTTTCTGCAGCCAGCCTCAAGCAGATTCTCGATGTATTGCAGTTTATATCACTTCCGCATGGGCTTCATCGTTTGAGACCGGAGGTTGCCGCTTGGTAGGAATGCCTCTATGAGCAGGACTCAGCTGTCAGTGACTGAATGGGTTCGTCTACAGGGACTTAGTCAGGATCATCCGACACAGGACACTTTAACACCTTGTAGGGAAAGGAGAGGAAGGATGTACGGTGACACAGAGAGCAACAGAAGTCACAGTAGATTAACATCCTCTGTGTGAGACCACTCTGGAAACAACAAGGAGTTTCATTTGAGCTCAAAAACCATGCAGAAATACATTCATGTAGCATGTTCAGATCCGTACTGATGCATCAGGGAATAGAGGTAATGAAGCAGGTGAATACTATCAGTGGATGTCTGGAAACGAGTCAGAGAAGGGTTGTGAGCTTGATAGAAGCAGAGGGAGGAGGAGAGGAGGGGATCATGTTTTACAGAACCCAGAGGAAAGCTGGTGAAAACGATGGGTGAGATTTAATAAGATAAGATTGATGTGCTGGATTAAACAGCACATCATTAACAATAGCTGAACAGGCAGATGTGAGTTTTGTATGGGGTGCCATTTGTAAGGTTGTGCACACTGAAAATAACAGCTACAACTTTTCATATTTAGCTCCAAAACGTGTGAATTTTTATCACATTTAGAGCAATATTTGTGATTTTCTTCACATTTCATTTTGTTGTGAAATATATATTTCGTTAAAATCACTGTAAAAATCAAATGCTAAATATAAATCTAAATGTTAACTATAAATCTAAATGTTAAATATAAATCTAAATGTTAAATATCAATATTAAATATGAAATGATAAATGTGGCTCTACCATGCTAAATATTTAGCTGATATGTAAATTCACACTGCCGCCTAGTAGAAAAAAGCTTCATAAAGAGATACAGACTTATCTTGTCCGTCCCATAGACTGGGTCAGTTCTGTCTCTGAGCGTTGTGAAATCTTTGTGGACTCCAAAACTACCTATCCAGCATTTTCACGGCGGGCAGGCCGGCTATAACCCGCAGGAGTCAGTACTGACCGACTATGGTTAGGATATCTGTGTCGCTTTATGAAGCTTTTATTTGGGTACTTCGGCCAGGCGGCAGTGTGAATTTGCATATTAGCTACTGTAATTATATAGGAACGCGAAGCAACATTTAACATTTATGTTTAACATTTATATTTGTATTTAATATTTGTATTTAATAATAATAATAATACATTTTATGTAAAGCGTGGGAGGGGGGAGAGAGAGGGGCGGAGAAGGTTGATGTTGCGGAGATGGAAGTATACAGACCGGGTTATGTTATTGATGTGAGAGTGGAAAGAAAGTGAGCTGTTGAGGATGACACCAAGACTCTTTACCTGAGGGGAGGGGGACACTGTTGAACTGTCTATGGAGAGGGAGAAACTGTCGGCTTTGGATAAGGTGGACTTAGTTTCTATAAGGAGGAGTTCTGTTTTATTGCTGTTGAGTTGAAGGAAGTTGGAGGTGAACCAGGATTTGATCTCAGAGAGGCAGAGGGTGAGGGAGGAGGGTGGGAGAGTGGAGTCGGGTTTACTGGACAGGTAGAGCTGGGTGTCATCTGCGAAGCAGTGGAAGTGAATGCCAAATTTACGAAAAATATTGCCAAGTGGGAGAAGGTAGATGTTGAAGAGGAGGGGCCCCAGGACAGAGCCCTGAGTGAAACCAGTGCAGGGGGGTGTTAGTGATGCCTAAAGGCTGATTTATACTTCTGCGTTGAATCAACGGCGTACCCTACGCCGGGGGTCCGCGTAGCTCCCGTACCTACGCCGTGGCCTACGCACGTAGCTGACGTGCACCTCCTCCAAAATGTAATCCGACGCGGACCGCAAGCTCTGTGATTGGTCCGCTCTGTGGCTTTGTCTTTCCCGCATTTACAGCACTTCCGGGATCCCGGACATCGGCCGCACATCGGCCGTGTATTTCATCTCCTCCTCTCTATTCTTCATGTAATCATGTCTGTATGATAAACAGCAACATGTATCAGCTGTAGATTAACAGAACACGCTCTGAATCTCTGTGGAAAAGGAAACAGAGATCGTAGCGGGACCGGAAGCAGGCGGCCGGCTATCAGAGAGAGCACACTGCCCTCAAGAGTTTCAGTTTCGGAGGAGAATTGCTGCGCGACACAGACACACCAACGCACAAGTATGTGGGGCTCATGTCTGCGTCAGCCCCTGCTGCGTAGGGGAGACGCAGAAGTATAAATCAGCCTTATGGAGGAGGGTCTATTGAGGAGGATGGGGTGAGAAACAGTGTTGAAGGCCGCACTCAGATCGAGGAGGATGAGGATGGAGATTAAACTGGAGGCAGCTGTCATGAGGAGGTCATTAACCATTCTATTCATATTCAACATTTAACATTTATATTTAACACTGAAAATTTAGATTCATATTTAACATTTATATTTATATTTAGCATTTGGATTGAACAATGATTTTAACTAAATATTTTTTTCACAACAAAATTAAGATCACAAATATTCCTCTAAATGTGATAAAAAAGTGACTTTTAAAAATGAACTCTACATTTTTATGAGGTTTTGAAGCTAAATGTGGAGAATTGTGCACAACTTTACAGCGTCCCATAGTTTTGTGGGCCAGAAATGAGTGCTTGAGATTTTCACCTCAGTAACTCAAAGTAAGCTGATTGAGACGATGTAAGTTATTATAATTAGATTGTATTTAGTTATTCTTCTTTCTATAAGCTGTAGATGGTCTGATCCTCGCTCTATGCCTGTAGGAAGGTCGTTGTTTGCCTGCACACCGGTCCGTTTTGCCTCTGCGGGCTTCCGTAGTTTGCGTTCCTTCACCCGGACAGAGTTGGTGGTTCGTATGACGTCACTGGGTGTGATGAAGATGGCGGAGTGTGAGGAGGAGGTGTTGGTGCAGAGAGTTGTGAAAGACATCACGAACGCGTTTAAGAGAAACCCGAGCATGTAAGTACAAATAACTACCAACACTGCACGTCGGCGCGGGCAGGGACCGGGCTGTTACCTGGATCATCAGAAACAGGACGGTGTTTACTGTGTGCGGGCTCGGACTATCACCTGGAACACAGCGGTTTACAGACCGGTGTTCTGACTAAATACGCTGCTGTCACGGAAAGAGCTACCGAGGCGCGAATCGACAGCAGAGTGTTTCATGTCAAATTCACCAGATTAATTTCAGCACAGCAGCTCTGCGTTTCCACAGTTAGAGGAAAGAGAGCATGTTTATATTCTCTGTTAAAGTTAGATTCACTCCGGATCTCAGGAGGAACGGAGTCGCTTTATGGGACGGGTTATGACCCTGCGCATGCGCTGAGTAGAGACGCGCATCACGATTGGTAGCAGGTTTTGCTAGAACACCGACTTAGCTTGACATTAGCCGTTTATCCTGTTAAGAAGAGGTGTTGGAGGGTTTATTAGAGACATGTCGAGGACACAAGTGTGTTTACATTTATATTTGTGTCCGTGTAGATGTTTATGTTTCTGTTTATTTATGTTTATGTTTGTAGCAGGCGGCGTGCTGTGTGGTTAGCTCGCTGTCAAACAGCTGTCAGAGTTGAACACAGTCTCAGCTCCAGAATTGAACAGGACTGTTTCCAAAACAACCTGTGTGTGTGTGTGTGTGTGTGTGTGTGTGTGTGTGTGTGTGTGTGTGTGTGTGTGTGTGTGTGTGTGTGTGTGAACATCAGTGTCTTCAGTGTGTGTGAACATCAGTGTCTTCAGTGTGTGTGTGTGAACATTTTCGCTTCAGTGTGTGAACATTAGTGTCTTCAGTGTGTGTGTGTGTGATCATTACTGTCCTCAGTGTGTGTTAACATTAGTGTCTTCAGTGTGTGTGAACATTAGTGTCTTCAGTGTGCGTGTGTGTGATCATTACTGTCCTCAGTGTGTGTGTGAACATTAGTGTCTTCAGTGTGTGTGTGTGTGATCATTACTGTCCTCAGTGTGTGTGAACATTAGTGTCTTCAGTGTGCGTGAACATTATTGTCTTCAGTGTGTGTGTGTGTGTGATCATTACTGTCCTCAGTGTGCGTGAACATTAGTGTCTTCAGTGTGTGTGAACATTAGTGTCTTCAGTGTGCGTGTGTGTGATCATTACTGTCCTCAGTGTGTGTGATCATTACTGTCCTCAGTGTGTGTGAACATTAGTGTCTTCAGTGTGTGTGTGTGTGTGATCATTACTGTCCTCAGTGTGTGTGAACATTAGTGTCTTCAGTGTGGGTGAACATAAGTGTCTTCAGTGTGTGAGAACATTAGTGTCCTCAGTGTGTGTGAACATTAGTGTCTTCAGTGTGTGTGTGTGTATGTGTGTGTGTGAGAGAGAGATCATTAGTGTCTTCAGTGTGTGTGTGTGTGAGTGAACATTAGTATCTTCACTGTTCGTTTCAATATTAGTGTCTTCAGTGTGCATCTAAACATCTGTGTCTTCAGTGTGTGTAAACATTAGTGTTTTCAGTGTGTGTGTGTGTGTGTGTGTGTGATCATTACCGTCCTCAGTGTGTGTGAACATTAGTGTCTTCAGTGTGTGTGTGTGTGAGAGAGATCATTAGTGTCTTCTAGGGCTGTCAAAAATGCTCCATAATGACGTTCGAGTATTCGCTCTAAAAAATCCCATAGGTTCGAACCATTTGAATATCTATATTTGCGCATTATGTCAATCACAGGTGGACAAACTAATACAAGGAGACATAACTACTTGTATATGTATTTTTATTTAAGATATAACATGCCTAAAACAAACCTACACATTACAAAACAAGTAAATAACCTAATGGCCTATACCGAAACCCTTTTAAGACCTCTCGCTCGCTCGCTCGCCCCACCCCCCTATCTGTGTGCAGTGCGCTGAGTGAGTGCTGAACAAGACTTGTGCAAGCAATTAAAGGTCCCCACTCTTGTCCCTAATATAGGCAGGCTTCATTCAGTGATTGAAGCAAATATTATTAACATTAATTGAAGTTAAAGTTAAAAATGAAAAAGTTGTTCACTTACATTCTTGGCGCTAGTATGAAAAAAAAAGGGAAAAACTGCATTTTATCCCAGTGTCACTGATTGTCGGGCTCTTTGAGTCCACTGTCAATGTAGGGTCTTAGGCCTGACAGGTTATTTGTCAAAAACACAAGACAGTCCACATGTGAAGAAGACAGTTCACATGTGAAGAAGACAGTCCACATGTGAAGAAAACAGTCCACATGTGAAGAAGACAGTTCACATGTGAAGAAGACAGTCCACATGTGAAGAAGACAGTCCACATGTGAAGAAGACAGTTCACATGTGAAGAAGACAGTCCACATGTGAAGAAAACAGTCCACATGTGAAGAAGACAGTTCACATGTGAAGAAGACAGTCCACATGTGAAGAAGACAGTCCACATGTGAAGAAGACAGTCCACATGTGAAGAAGACAGTCCACATGTGAAGAAGACAGTTCACATGTGAAGAAGACAGTCCACATGTAAAGAAGACAGTCCACATGTAAAGAAGACAGTCCACATATGAAGAAGACAGTCCACATGTGAAGAAGACAGTCCACATGTGAAGAAGACAGTCCACATGTGAAGACAGTCCACATGTGAAGAAGATAGTCCACATGTGAAGAAGACAGTCCACATGTGAAGAAGACAGTTCACATGTGAAGAAGACAGTCCACATGTGAAGAAGACAGTCCACATGTGAAGAAGACAGTCCACATGTGAAGAAGACAGTCCACATCTGAAGAAGACAGTCCACATGTGAAGAAGACAGTCCACATGTGAAGAAGACAGTCCACATGTGAAGAAGACAGTCCCCATGTGAAGAAGACAGTCCACATGTGAAGAAGACAGTCCACATGTGAAGAAGACAGTCCACATGTGAAGAAGACAGTCCACATGTGAAGACAGTCCACATGTGAAGAAGACAGTCCACATGTGAAGAAGACAGTCCACATGTGAAGAAGACAGTCCACATGTGAAGAAGACAGTCCTTTTGTGAAGAAGACAGTCCACATGTGAAGAAGACAGTCCACATGTGAAGAGGCCCGATCTCTTTTTATTCACTATGTTCCCAGCGGAGGAAAAGACGCGTTCAGAGCGTACTGAGGATCCGGGGACGGAAAGTTTTCTCTCTGCCGTCTGCTTCACGCTGTGCATGTGTGACTCCTGTGACCTGTCCCTGACCTGTCATGCAGTGCGCCCACTCGCAAAGCAGCCGCTGACGTGTTTTTTTCCACAGTCGAATATTAATTTTCACAATCGAATCTCCGTTTTTTTTTATATTCGAATATATATTTGAATTTAGAATATTCGTTGACAGCCCTAGTGTCTTCAGTGTGTGTGTGTGTGAGTGAACATTAGTATCTTCACTGTTCGTTTCAATATTATTGTCTTCAGTGTGTGTGAACATCAGTGTCTTCAGTGTGTGTGAACATCAGTGTCTTCAGTGTGCGTGAACATTAGTGTCCTCAGTGTGCGTGAACATTAGTGTTTTCAGTGTGCGTGAACATCAGTGTCTTCAGTGTGCGTGAACATTAGTGTCTTCAGTGTGCGTGAACATTAGTGTCCTCAGTGTGTGTGAACATTAGTGTCTTCAGTGTGCGTGAACATTAGTGTCTTCAGTGTGCGTGAACATTAGTGTCTTCAGTGTGTGTGAACATCAGTGTCTTCAGTATGCGTGAACATTAGTGTCTTCAGTGTATGTGAACATTAGTTTCTTCAGTGTATGTGAACATTAGTTTCTTCAGTGTGCCTTTGAACATTAGTGTCTTCAGTGTGTGTGAACATTAGTGTCTTCAGTGTGTGTGAACATTAGTGTCTTCAGTGTGCATGTGAACATTAGTGTCTTCAGTGTATGTGAACATTAGTTTCTTCAGTGTGCCTTTGAACATTAGTGTCTTCAGTGTGTGTGAACATTAGTGTCTTCAGTGTGTGTGAACATTAGTGTCTTCAGTATGCGTGTGAACATTAGTGTCTTCAGTGTGCGTGTGAACATTAGTGTCTTAAGTGCGTGTGAACATTAGTGTCTTCAGTGTGTGTGAACATTAGTGTCTTCAGTGTGTGTGAACATTAGTGTCTTCAGTGTGCGTGAACATTAGTGTCTTCAGTGTGTGTGAACATTAGTGTCTTCAGTGTGCGTGAACATTAGTGTCTTCAGTGTGCGTGAACATCAGTGTCTTCAGTGTGTGAGAACATTAGTATCTTCAGTGTGCATCTAAACATTAGTGTCTTCAGTGTGCGTGAACATTAGTGTCTTCAGTGTGTGTGAACATCAGTGTCTTCAGTGTGCGTGAACATTAGTGTCTTCAGTGTGCGTGAACATTAGTGTCTTCAGTGTGTGTGAACATCAGTGTCTTCAGTGTGCGTGAACATTAGTGTCTTCAGTGTGTGTGAACATTAGTGTCTTCAGTGTGCGTGAACATTAGTGTCTTCAGTGTGTGTGAACATTAGTGTCTTCAGTGTGCGTGAACATTAGTGTCTTCAGTGTGCGTGAACATTAGTGTCTTCAGTGTGTGAGAACATTAGTGTCTTCAGTGTGTGTGAACATTAGTGTCTTCAGTGTGCGTGAACATTAGTGTCTTCAGTGTGTGTGAACATCAGTGTCTTCAGTGTGCGTGAACATTAGTGTCTTCAGTGTGCGTGAACATTAGTGTCTTCAGTGTGTGTGAACATCAGTGTCTTCAGTATGCGTGAACATTAGTGTCTTCAGTGTGTGTGAACATTAGTTTCTTCAGTGTGCCTTTGAACATTAGTGTCTTCAGTGTGTGTGTGAACATTAGTGTCTTCAGTGTGTGTGTGAACATTAGTGTCTTCAGTATGCGTGTGAACATTAGTGTCTTCAGTGTGTGTGTGAACATTAGTGTCTTCAGTGTGCGTGTGAACATTAGTGTCTTAAGTGCGTGTGAACATTAGTGTCTTCAGTGTGTGTGAACATTAGTGTCTTCAGTGTGCATGTGAACATTAGTGTCTTAAGTGCGTAACATTAGTGTCTTCATAGTGCGTGTTAAAATTAGTGTCTTCAGTGTGCATGTGAACATTATTGTCTCCAGTGTGTAAGAACATCAGTGTCTTCAGTGTGCATGTAAACATTTGTCTTCAGTGTGCGTAACATCAGTGTCTTTATAGTGCGTGTGAACATTAGTGTCTTTATTGTGCGTGTGAACATTAGTGTCTTCAGTGTGCATGTGAACATTATTGTCTTTAGTGTGTGTGAACATCATTGTCTTCAGTCTGCATGTGAACATTAGTGTCTTCAGTGTGTGTGAACATCAGTGTCTTCAGTGTGAATTATACCATTAGTAACTTTAGTGTGAATTATAACATTAGTGTCTTCAGTGTGTATGTGAACATAAGTGTCTTTATTGTGCATGTGAACATTAGTGTCTTCAGTGTGCATGTGAACATTGTCTTCAGTGTGCGTGTGAACATTAGTGTCTTCAGTGTGCATGAACATTAGTGTCTTAAGTGTGTGTGTGAACATTAGTGTATTCACTGTGCGTGTGAACATTAGTGTCTTCAGTGTGCATGTGAACATTAGTGTCTTCAGTGTGCGTGTGAACATTAGTGTCTTCAGTGTGCGTGTGAACATTAGTGTCTTCAGTGTGCATGTGAACATTAGTGTCTTCAGTGTGTGTGTGAACATTAGTGTCTTCAGCGTGCGTGTGAACATTAGTGTCTTCAGTGTGCATGTGAACATTAGTGTCTTCAGTGTGCATGTGAACATTAGTGTCTTCAGTGTGTATGTGAACATTAGTGTATTCAGTGTGTGTGAACATTAGTGTCTTCAGTGTGCATGTGAACATTAGTGTCTTCAGTGTGTATGTGAACATTAGTGTATTCAGTGTGTGTGAACATTAGTGTCTTCAGTGTGCGTGTGAACATTAGTGTCTTCAGTGTGCGTGTGAACATTAGTGTCTTCAGTGTGTATGTGAACATTAGTGTATTCAGTGTGTGTGAACATTAGTGTCTTCAGTGTGCGTGTGAACATTAGTGTCTTCAGTGTGTGTGAACATAAGTGTATTCAGTGTGCATGTGAACATTAGTGTCTTCAGTGTGTGTGTGAACATTAGTGTCTTCAGTGTGCATGTGAACATTAGTGTCTTCAGTGTGCGTGTGAACATTAGTGTATTCAGTGTGTGTGAACATTAGTGTCTTCAGTGTGCATGTGAACATTAGTGTCTTAAGTGCGTAACATTAGTGTCTTCATAGTGCGTGTTAAAATTAGTGTCTTCAGTGTGCATGTGAACATTATTGTCTCCAGTGTGTAAGAACATCAGTGTCTTCAGTGTGCATGTAAACATTTGTCTTCAGTGTGCGTAACATCAGTGTCTTTATAGTGCGTGTGAACATTAGTGTCTTTATTGTGCGTGTGAACATTAGTGTCTTCAGTGTGCATGTGAACATTATTGTCTTTAGTGTGTGTGAACATCATTGTCTTCAGTCTGCATGTGAACATTAGTGTCTTCAGTGTGTGTGAACATCAGTGTCTTCAGTGTGAATTATACCATTAGTAACTTTAGTGTGAATTATAACATTAGTGTCTTCAGTGTGTATGTGAACATAAGTGTCTTTATTGTGCATGTGAACATTAGTGTCTTCAGTGTGCATGTGAACATTGTCTTCAGTGTGCGTGTGAACATTAGTGTCTTCAGTGTGCATGAACATTAGTGTCTTAAGTGTGTGTGTGAACATTAGTGTATTCACTGTGCGTGTGAACATTAGTGTCTTCAGTGTGCATGTGAACATTAGTGTCTTCAGTGTGCGTGTGAACATTAGTGTCTTCAGTGTGCGTGTGAACATTAGTGTCTTCAGTGTGCATGTGAACATTAGTGTCTTCAGTGTGTGTGTGAACATTAGTGTCTTCAGCGTGCGTGTGAACATTAGTGTCTTCAGTGTGCATGTGAACATTATTGTCTTCAGTGTGCATGTGAACATTAGTGTCTTCAGTGTGTATGTGAACATTAGTGTATTCAGTGTGTGTGAACATTAGTGTCTTCAGTGTGCATGTGAACATTAGTGTCTTCAGTGTGTATGTGAACATTAGTGTATTCAGTGTGTGTGAACATTAGTGTCTTCAGTGTGCGTGTGAACATTAGTGTCTTCAGTGTGCGTGTGAACATTAGTGTCTTCAGTGTGTATGTGAACATTAGTGTATTCAGTGTGTGTGAACATTAGTGTCTTCAGTGTGCGTTTGAACATTAGTATCTTCAGTGTGTGTGAACATAAGTGTATTCAGTGTGCATGTGAACATTAGTGTCTTCAGTGTGTGTGTGAACATTAGTGTCTTCAGTGTGCATGTGAACATTAGTGTCTTCAGTGTGCGTGTGAACATTAGTGTATTCAGTGTGTGTGATCATTAGTGTCTTCAGTGTACATGTGAACATTAGTGTCTTCAGTGTGCATG
Source organism: Notolabrus celidotus (assembly GCF_009762535.1). Classification (NCBI taxonomy): domain Eukaryota; kingdom Metazoa; phylum Chordata; class Actinopteri; order Labriformes; family Labridae; genus Notolabrus; species Notolabrus celidotus. The sequence continues at coordinate 37,449,746 of NC_048280.1, read as the reverse complement.
TGAACATTAGTGTCTTCAGTGTGCATGTGAACATTAGTGTCTTCAGTGTGCATGTGAACATTAGTGTCTTCAGTGTGCATGTGAACATTAGTGTCTTCAGTGTGTGTGAACATTAGTGTATTCAGTGTATGTGAACATTAGTGTATTCAGTGTGCATGTGAACATTAGTGTATTCAGTGTGTGTGAACATTAGTGTCTTCAGTGTGCATGTGAACATTAGTGTCTTCAGTGTGCATGTGAACATTAGTGTATTCAGTGTGTGTGAACATTAGTGTCTTCAGTGTGCGTGTGAACATTAGTGTCTTCATTGTGCATGTGAACATTAGTGTCTTCAGTGTGCGTGTGAACATTAGTGTCTTCAGTGTGCGTGTGAACATTAGTGTCTTCAGTGTGCATGTGAACATTAGTGTCTTCAGTGTGCATGTGAACATTAGTGTCTTCAGTGTGCATGTGAACATTAGTGTCTTCAGTGTGCATGTGAACATTAGTGTCTTCAGTGTGTGTGAACATTAGTGTATTCAGTGTGTGTGAACATTAGTGTCTTCAGTGTGTGTGAACATTAGTGTCTTCAGTGTGTGTGAACATTAGTGTCTTCAGTGTGCATGTGAACATTAGTGTCTTCAGTGTGCATGTGAAAATTAGTGTCTTCAGTGTGCATGTGAACATTAGTGTCTTCAGTGTGCATGTGAACATTAGTGTCTTCAGTCTGCATGTGAACATTAGTGTCTTCAGTGTGCATGTGAACATTAGTGTATTCAGTGTGTGTGAACATTAGTGTCTTCAGTGTGCGTGTGAACATTAGTGTCTTCAGTGTGTGTGAACATAAGTGTATTCAGTGTGCATGTGAACATTAGTGTCTTCAGTGTGCGTGTGAACATTAGTGTCTTCAGTGTGCGTGTGAACATTAGTGTCTTCAGTGTGCGTGTGAACATTAGTGTATTCAGTGTGTGTGAACATTAGTGTCTTCAGTGTACATGTGAACATTAGTGTCTTCAGTGTGCATGTGAACATTAGTGTCTTCAGTGTGCATGTGAACATTAGTGTCTTCAGTGTGCATGTGAACATTAGTGTCTTCAGTGTGCATGTGAACATTAGTGTCTTCAGTGTGTGTGAACATTAGTGTCTTCAGTGTGTATGTGAACATTAGTGTCTTCAGTGTGCATGTGAACATTAGTGTCTTCAGTTTGCATGTGAACATTAGTGTAGTCAGTGTGTGTGAACATTAGTGTCTTCAGTGTGCATGTGAACATTAGTGTCTTCAGTGTGCGTGTGAACATTAGTGTCTTCAGTGTGCATGTGAACATTAGTGTCTTCAGTGTGCATGTGAACATTAGTGTCTTCAGTGTGCATGTGAACATTAGTGTCTTCAGTGTGCATGTGAACATTAGTGTCTTCAGTGTACATGTCAACATTAGTCTATTCAGTGTGTGTGAACATTAGTGTCTTCAGTGTGCATGTGAACATTAGTGTCTTCATTGTGCATGTGAACATTAGTGTCTTCAGTGTGTGTGAACATTAGTGTCTTCAGTGTGCGTGTGAACATTAGTGTCTTCATTGTGCATGTGAACATTAGTGTATTCAGTGTGTGTGAACATTAGTGTCTTCAGTGTGCGTGTGAACATTAGTGTCTTCAGTGTGTGTGAACATTAGTGTCTTCAGTGTGTGTGAACATTAGTGTCTTCAGTGTGTGTGAACATTAGTGTCTTCAGTGTGCATGTGAACATTAGTGTCTTCAGTGTGCATGTGAACATTAGTGTCTTCAGTGTGCATGTGAACATTAGTGTATTCAGTGCATGTGAACATTAGTGTCTTCAGTGTGTGTGAACATTAGTGTCTTCAGTGTGCGTGTGAACATTAGTGTCTTCATTGTGCATGTGAACATTAGTGTCTTCAGTGTGCGTGTGAACATTAGTGTATTCAGTATGTGTGAACATTAGTGTCTTCAGTGTGCGTGTGAACATTAGTGTCTTCAGTGTGCGTGTGAACATTAGTGTCTTCAGTGTGCGTGTGAACATACTGCTGCATAGACCTGTCATAGTTTCCTGGATGGTCTCATCATGTGACTGATCCCTCCTCTGTCTGTGTTTGTCCTCCTCAGAGACGAGATCGGGGTGATTCCATGTCCCGAGGCTCGATATAACCGCAGTCCCATCGTGTTGGTGGAGAATAAGCTGGGCGTGGAGAGCTGGTGTGTAAAGTTCCTTCTTCCATACGTCCACAACAAGCTGCTGCTGTACCGCCAACGCAAATACTGGCTGGACCGGGAGGGTGAGTGAGACCTCTTTAACCCTCATAGACTTCATTAGCAGGCCTGGGGTGCCCACTGACATGAGGAGCAGCATAGAGGAGGGCCTCTTTGCAGGTCGGTCAGCGTGCAGGTCCTGGGTGTTCTGACTTTAACCGACTCTAAGAACGTGGAGCTGTACCCCCTGTGGCGCTGAGGAAATAGTGTTGGAGTGTTACCGGCCTATGTAGTTGGGTTCACGTGCACACATGTAGTTATGAAACCAAACTCCTGTAAAGGACTGGACTCTGTAGAGCTGTCCATGGTGAGAGGTCCTGGGTAGGTGTGGATGTACTAACAAACCCCAGGCCTCTGTTGCTGCAGAGAGGAGGGCTCTGACTGAGGACTGATGCACCAAAGAGCATTTAGAGTACTCGGTGTCCTCGGGTCCCTGGGGGATGGAGGTGCAACGGATCACGGTTGGTCTAATAGGAGCAGGATAGGGATTCTGTCTGTAAGCCCCGCCCATGCATGCTGAGTCAGTGAAATCATGGACGGTGTTATTGTGCCGACAATAGCCAAGGTCTCCTCCTCTGACGATTCATCGCATGCGCCGTGTTCTCTCCTCTCCGGGTTTATGTCACCAAAAATGTTACGCACTTACAATCCGATCCAGCTTCCTTTGAGAGCACCTTTCATGCAGACGATCACTCAGCACAAGTGCTTCACAAAGAACAGACAGACCAGAAATACAATCTATTGTTCAAAACAATCATTAAAATATGGAGCAGTGACTTAAACTGTAGATAAATATGACAGGTCTTTAGTTAGCGTGCACAGTCAGCATTCAAACATTTTCCCTGCACACCATACACACGTTTCTGAGTGAAGTACTGAGACACACAGCTTCACTGTTCACTGATAGAAACATACAACTCACCGTGCTGGTCCTCATCCTCTGAGGACTCCACTCACACCAACACTGCAGTCGCAGGGAGAGCGGGAACCATTACAGCACATGCTAAGAGTCCTAAAAACGAGCACAGCAGGAACATGAGGGCCTTGAACTCAACAGGAGCACACAGACACGCACACGCACAGGAGCAGACTAGGATCTGTATGGGCACAGCTCGGGGGAAGAGGGTGCTAAGTTTGAGGATCACAGATTATCATGTCTGCCTTTTCAAACAATCTTTATTTGTATAGTGCCAACTCATAACAAACGTTATCTCAAGACTCTTTTACAAACAGAGCAGGTCTAGACCACTCTATGTCAAATTATGAACAGAGACCCAACACCAAGACAGGGTAAGACTCAGTCTGACCCCACCTTAATCCACCATGAGCATTGCACCTCACAGTATTTAGCTAGTTACAGTGGAGAGGACAAACTTCCTTTAACAGGCAGAAACCTCGTCCAGAATCTCTCTGTACTTTGCTGCGTTCATCTCTCCCTTGATCCCGACAAGTTTCCCAGTTCCTCCCTCTGAAAAACATCCCTACAGCATGATGCTGCCGCCATCATGCTTCACATTAAGGACGGTATTGGTCAGGTGATGAGCGGTGCCTGGTTTCCTCCAGACATTCAGGCCAAAGAATTCAATTTTGGTTTCATCAGACCAGAGAATGTTGCTTCTCATGGTCTGAGAGTCCTTTAGGTACCCATTGGCAAACTCATGTGCTTTGTTCCGAGGAGTGGCTTCCGTCTGGCCACTCTATCATAAAGACCTGATCTGTGGAGTGCTGCAGAGATGGTTCTCCATTTTATGAACAGATACCCAACACCAAGACAGGATAAGACTCAGTCTGACCCCACCTTAATCCACCATGAGCATTGCACCTCACAGTATTTAGCTAGTTACAGCAGAGAGGACAAACTTCCTTTAACAGGCAGAAACCTCGAGGAGAACCAGACTCATGTTAGACAGACATCTGCTGAGACCGAGTTGGGTCTGGAAAGACAGATAGAGGAGAATTAGAGAGAGAGGGAGCGGTGATAGTGGTGAGACGAGTAGTAGAAGCTGTTGCCGCTGGAGTCCAGCACGTCCGTATCAGCTGGAGTCTGGAACGTCCACAGCAGGAGGACGTCTACGGCAGCTCAGAGGAACCTACGAGACAAGGGAGCTCAGGGACTCCAGAAAGGTCTATGGTTAGTAACTTTAATGGGACAGGGAGAGTTAAAGTAAGTGATGAGGGGGTTGAGGGGAAGGGGGTGAGATAGGATCGCAGTGTGTCAGTGTGTCAGTTCCCCCGGCAGTCTAGGCCTATAGCAGCATAACTCCAGCTGGGAGGAAACCTTGTTGGGTGTGCTGGAGGGGTTGTCAGTGTTTGGTCTCAGTTCTGTCCGACTGCTCTCGGAAAGCTGTCATCAGCTGCAGAATCAGACTTTGATCAGCTGATCAAGTGTCACTGTATTATCTTTTTAAAGGTGGGTTCTAACTGCTGATGTTTGTGTTCCCCAGCTTTAGTGGACATCACCTGCACTGTGCTGCTGCTCAACCCAGACTTTACCACAGCATGGAACGTCAGGTAACACCCTCAGAAACACCTGTCTTACCTGGCCACGCGTGGTCACACCTCTCAAAGCCAGGAGCTTGTGAAGAACTGTGTTTGCATGTGTTCTTGTGTGTGTGTGTGTGTGTGTGTGTGTGTGTGTGTGTGTGTGTGTGTGTGTGTGTGTGTGTGTGTGTGTGTGTGTGTGTGTGTGTGTGTGTGTGTGTGTGTGTGTGTGTGTGTGTGTGTGTGTTAAACTTGCACTCAAAACAGATTGCTGTGTACATATGACTCAGGTCGTCTCATTGCTCTGCAGGAAGGAGCTGCTGCAGTCGGGAGTCCTAAACCCAGATAAAGACCTGTATCTGGGACAGCTGGCCCTCACAAAGTTCCCCAAGAGCCCAGAGACCTGGATCCACAGGTAAGACCCATCAAAGAACTCAGGTTTGGTTTCTTGATGGGGTTTCTGAGTTACCGAGGTGGAACATGAATTCCTGATGTGGTCTTGGATTACTGATATAATTCCTGATGTGGACCTGATATAAGTCTTGGGTCCCTAATTAATTAGTGGCTTAATTAAAGTTGCTCCTGATTAGATTCCTGCTGGGATTCTGTATGTGGTCCTGGTGTGATATCTTGATTAGGGCCTGATTTAGTCCTGATATGGTCCTGCTCTGATCCATGATTTAGATCTGCGGTGGTCCTGATTTTTCAGTGACATCTCGCAATACTGAAGTAATCTAAAGTCTACAGTAGACTTTGAATTTACGATATGATTCTGGATTTGATACCCCATGTGATTCCTGCTGTGACCCTGATGTGAGCCTGATGTTATTCCTAATGTGGTCCTGATTTGATTCCTCATGTGTTCCTAATGAAGGCCTAATATGATTCCTCATGTGGTCCTAATGTGGTCCTGATTTGATTCCTAATGTGGTCCTTATGTGGTCCTGATTTGATCCCTTGTGTGGTCCAGATGTGGTCCTGATTTTATTCCTCATGTGGTCCTGATGTGGTCTTAATTTGATTCCTCATGTTGTCCAGATGTGGTCCTGATTCTATTCCTCATGTGGTCCTGATGTGATTCCCCATGTGGTCCTCATGTGGCCCTGATGTGATTCCCCATGTGGTCCTCATGTGGCCCTGATGTGATTCAAAATGTGAATCCGAATGTGGTCCTGACATGGCTAATCTGTTGGTCCTGATATGATCCATCATGTGACCCTGATTAGGTCCTGATTTGATTCCTCATGTGATCCTGAGGTGATTCCTCATGTAGTCCTGATGTCATTATTCAAGTTGTCCTGTTGTGGTCATGGTGTAACTTCTCATGTGGTACTGATGTGATTCCTCATGTGCTCCAGATGTGGTCCTAAATTAACTCCTCATGTGGTCCTAACTTGGTTCCTCATGTTGTTTAGATGTGTTCCTGGTGTTATTCCTCATGTGTTCCAGATTTGATTCCTCATGTGGTCCTATTTTGATTCCAGATGTGGTCCTGATTTGATTCCTCATATGGTCCTGATATGATTCCTCATGCTGTCCTGATGTGGTCCTTGTGTAACTCCTCATGTGGTCCTGATGTGATTCATCATGTGGTCCTGATGTGATTCCTCATGTGGTCCTGATTTGATTCCTCATGTGGTCCTGATGTGATTCCTCATGTGGTCCTGATGTGATTGCACGGTATGTGATGGTATTCCAGAAGTGATTTCTGATGTGACTCGTGATGTGGTTTTTGGAGTCTTTGGTTCCTGATCCTTGGATTGTTTGTAAGAAGAAAAGAAGAAAAGGTGTTCCCAAGCCGGGTGGGGTATATTTCTGCGGAGATGGGGTTGTTGCAGACCCTTGGTGCAGCAGCAGGTCCTGGCTCAGTTATCCAACCCTTGTTGTTGTAGTCTTAATGCAGACCCTTGGTGCAGCAGCAGGTCCTTGCTCAGTTATCCAACCCTTGTTGTTGTAGTCTTAATGCAGACCCTTGGTGCAGCAGCAGGTCCTTGCTCAGTTATCCAACCCTTGTTGTTGTAGTCTTAATGCAGACCCTTGGTGCAGCAGCAGGTCCTGGCTCAGTTATCCAACCCTGGTTGTTGTAGTCTTAATGCAGACTCTTGGTGCTGCAGCAGGTCTTATGTCAGTCCTTTACTCCTTGTTGTTGGTGTCTTTGTCCAGGCGCTGGGTTCTGCAGCAGGTCTTGGCTCAGTCCTCAGCCGGGGGTCGCAGCAGGAAGCAGCAGCAGAGAGATGAAGCCGAGCATGTTGATGCAGAGAGAGGCCAGCAGCTCAGCGATCACCTGGCTCGGACTCTTCATCAGGAGATGAAGGTGTGCTCTGATGCCGCCTGCCGTTACCCGAGCAACTACAACGCCTGGTCCCATCGCATCTGGGTGCTGCAACACATGGCCCGGGGCAACGTCAAGGTGAGGGATCTGTTTTAACCTCTAATCCCCCCCCCTCCTCTCAGGTGTTATTACTGACAGGTGTTTCTCCCCCCCTCAGGTGTTTCATGACGAGCTGTCCTCCATGCGTCTCTGGGTGTCCATGCACGTGTCCGATCACAGCGGGTTCCACTATCGTCAGTTCCTACTGAAGGAGCTGGTCTCTGAGCTCTCCCAGTCTGCAGCCTCCTCCGGCACCAGTTCCCCCCAGCACAGAACCAGTTCAGCCCCCAGCAGCCCCCCTCTCCCCTTACACAGCCACGCTAACGGGGAGCTGTCAGGGGGGGAGGGGGGAGAGGATGAGGAGGAGAGGCAGCTCGGCTTCATCACTGTCCTGCAGCTCTTTCACCAGGAGATGGAGCTGATCTCAGACCTGATCCAGTCCTTCCCAGGACACGAGACGCTTTGGAGCCACAGGTGAGAACGACACTCACTCAGTCCAACACACACACCTGACACTGTGGCTTTAACACCCCCCCCAACGACAGCTACTGATCCATTCAACAGATGCTCGAGCTCCATCTTCTTTATTGTGTCGCACTGCTATGATGTCACATTGGCGGGCTACAGTGTGTGCCAATTTCCACCAGGTCTGTGTCCGGTCCGTCTCTGATCCGTCACAGCACCAGATCTGATAGGTTTCTTTTTTAGTCAACATGTTAACTTCCACTGGATCCGCTCCGTTGCGTTCCTGCTGCATCTCTGATCCGGCAGGTTGGAGCCCTCCAAACAGGGAGGCATGATTAGCCTCCCTGTTTGGAGGCGATCTGGAGGACATGAAAGACTGCCACAGAGCTAGACAAATACAATAAATGTTGTCTCTTAAACATCCTGTGATATACAGACATGATGATGGATATCACATTTTTCATATTACCATATACTATATACATAAAACACCACACCTATGCAAAAATAGTAACACTTGAACAACAAACTTGGCTTGGAGTTACCTTGGTCTGGGAGCTAACTTTAACTAGCTTACTAATCGGAGATTTCAGCATCAACGGTCCTTACAAGTAAGTTAGCTAGTGATAACGCTACTTGGAGCTAAATAATATCCGATCTTACTTTAAAAAATAATATCTCACTTTAAGCTTAATAGCTGTTAATTCGATATTTTGATTGAAATAACATATATTTTTAAGTTTTAACTGATTAATGCACTTACAACATGAATAAGATGCTCCTGGCTTCCAATCACTGTTTAGGTTCAGAGGTCATGTGGGTGTGGTCACGTTGAAAGCAGACCAATCATCAGAGGGTCAGTGCGTCACTTGGTCTCCGCCTCCAAAATGTCAAAAGTAGTTTGACTCGAGTGAGTCAGCCCTAGATCGATGAGAAACAATATGTTAGATAGGATATATGGTTCAGGATATTTGGCTGATGATAATGATCATGTGTGGATTTAGCTGAGATGAAACAACATGAACATTTCAGTCTGTACATCATATTTACAGAACTTAAGAATAAAAGTAAACCTCATGAGAGATCCACATTTCTATGATTCCAGGTTACATTGATTCAGTGTTCACAGGTAGGTGATTGTTTTTAAACTGGATGACATCAAGCTCTTGATTTAAGCACTGATGTGTTCACCACATGTAGCTGGCAGCAGTGTGTTTATATGTGTGAATTTATACTTTACACTTTTAAAGGTGTTTATTATCAGCTCAGTGTGTTTAGTGTTAAAGGTGACATATCATGCAAAATTGACTTTTTAATGGTTCTCTACCTGAAATATGTGTCCCTGGCATGTCTACAAACCCCCCGAAAATGAAAAAAATCCATTCTGCCCCTGTTCTGATTTCTCCACCTTTCTGTAAATGTGTGTGAAACCAGCCGTTTCAGACTTCAGTGTTTTTGTTACGTAACAACAATATCCGGTCTGTCACGGAGTCAGAGCTCGGAGCTTGTTCAGCCCATAGACTGTATAAAATAATACTGAATCCCTCCCCCGTTTTTCATTACCTGCACAAATGTGTGCTAACAAGGAGCTTAGGAGGGAGGCATGCTAGTTGTAGGCTGTCTTAATAAACACAAAGGTCGGTTTTACTCCCCACTTCTGCAGATTTGAAGATAAAGTGAATGATTTTTATTTGTCATGGATAAGTGCTAGCGCTAATTAGCATAGCCACATAGCTATATGTTCATAGCTGTAGCTGTAGCTGTAGCTATAGCTGTGTACCAAGACACACGTCGACATACTGACAAATAAAACAACAAGAAACACTAAATCTGTGACCAATCCTTCAGAAAGGTCCCGCTGCCTTTCTGGTAGAGGTCGGTTTTACTCCCCACGTCTGCAGATTTGAAGATCTAGTGGATGATTTTTATTTATCATGGATAAGTGCTAGCGCTAGTTAGCATAGCCACATAGCTACATGTTCGTAGCTGTGTACCAAGACACACGTCTACATACTGATAAATAAAACAACAAGAAACACTAAATCTATGACCAATCCTTCAGAAAGGTCCTGCTGCAGGCGCCTCTCCGTCAGGATCAGATTCAGAGGGTTGAAGTAACGCGATCTCTGAGCAGCCGTGTATATTCAGCCAACATGTAAACATTAGATCAACGTGCTGGAGAGCCGAGGCACATCCACTTCCTGAGGGGGCGTGGTCAGAGGGAAAACAGAGTGTTCTGATGAGGAATGAAGAAGAGGGTTTTTCAGGCATGCCAAAATCTGATTTCAAAGTGTTTTTATGAGCATAAACTTTAAAGACATGTTTTGGGGACCTCTTAGACCAATATATATTGATGAAAAAAGCGTGATATGTCCCCTTTAAAGAAACAGAGGTCAAACACAGGTCGGATCACACACTCTGGACACCCATCATTAGATGCATAACATCACAGAAGCCTGTCTCTGCATTTAGACTACAGCATTTTGTTTACTGACCACAAATGATAGCAGCACATCATCTAACACTCAGGTAATAGAATGAGTCTACATCATCACAGATGAAGTCAAATCAATAAACTCATCAGAGCTCTGTTTGGCTGAACACTGACGTTATATATTCTTTATGAAGGTGAGGTATCAAACCTAACCTCAGTTTCTACCTGCTGAAATCATGAGTCATTGTTAAACTTCAGAGTTGTTCTGTGTGTAGCTGTGACATTAGAAATAAACACTCAGCGTGTATCCTGTGATCATTCAATCAATCTTTATTTGTATAGCGCCAAATCACAACAAACGTTATCTCAAGACTCTTTTACAAACAGAGCAGGTCTAGACCACTCTATGTCATATTATGAACAGAGACCCAACACCAAGACAGGATAAGACTCAGTCTGACCCCACCTTAATCCACCATGAGCATTGCACCTCACAGTATTTAGCTAGTTACAGCGGAGAGGACAAACTTCCTTTAACAGGCAGAAACCTCGAGCAGAATCTCTCTGTACTTTGCTGCGTTCATCTCTCCCTTGATCCCGACAAGTTTCCCAGTTCCTCCCTCTGAAAAACATCCCTACAGCATGATGCTGCCGCCACCATGCTTCACATTAAGGACGGTATTGGTCAGGTGATGAGCGGTGCCTGGTTTCCTCCAGACATTCAGGCCAAAGAATTCAATTTTGGTTTCATCAGACCAGAGAATGTTGTTTCTCATGGTCTGAGAGTCCTTTAGGTACCCATTGGCAAACTTATGTGCTTTGTACCGAGGAGTGGCTTCCGTCTGGCCACTCTATCATAAAGACCTGATCTGTGGAGTGCTGCGGAGATGGTTCTCCCATCTCCACAGAGGAACGCTAGAGCTCTGTCAGAGGGACCGTTGGGTTCTTGGTCACCTCCCTGACCAAGGCCCTTCTCCCCCGATTATCTAGCTAGTTACAGCAACGAGGAAAAACTTCCTTTGCAGGCAGAAACCTCGAGCAGAACCAGACTCATGTTAGACAGACATCTGCCTCGACCGAGTTGGGTCTGGAAAGAGGTATAGAGGAGAATAAGAGAGAGAGAGGGAGCGAGTATTAGTAGGTGTTGCCGCTGGAGTCCAGCACGTCCGTATCAGCTGGAGTCTGGAACGTCCACAGCAGGAGGACGTCTACGGCAGCTCAGAGGAACCTACGAGACAATGGAGCTCAGGGACTCCAGAAAGGTCTATGGTTAGTAACTTTAATGGGACAGGGAGAGTTAAAGTTAGTGATGAGGGGGTTGGGGGCAAGGGGGTGAGATAGGATCCCAGTGTGTCAGTCTAAGCCTATAGCAGCATAACTAAGAGCTGGTCCAAGCCTGATCCAGCTCTAACTATAAGTTTTATCAAAAAGGAAAGTTTGAAGCCTACTCTTAAAAGTAGAGAGGGTGTCTGCCTCCCGGACCCTGACTGGTAGATGATTCCAAAGGAGAGGGGCCTGATAACTGAAGGTTCTACCTCCCATACTACTTTTAGAGACTTTAGGTAGGACCAGCAGGCCTGCATGTTGGGAGCGTAGTGTTCTAGAGGGGTAATAGGGCACTATGAGCTCTTCAAGATATGAAGGTGTCTGATCAAACACTCAGCGTGTATCATGTGATAAAATCTGTCCTCTAGTTAACAGAGTTACATCTTCATCCCAACAGCAGCAGGGCAGGGTTTTACCTCTGTGACTTCTTTATAGTCATAACGCCCTCCTCTCATGTGAGTGCGCTCAGAGCCTGAAGCAGGAAGCTTGAATTAACAGAGAAGGGAGAGAGTATTAACAAATGTCAGGATGTGTGTTTTGCGTGTTTGCAGGAATGGTTATATTTATTGTTTACACTGTTTGAATGAGTAAACATTTCATTTTTTCCAGGCGTCACGTATTCTTCCTGTGGCAACAGTGGCGGCGGGATCAGCAGCTCAGTAATGGCGAAGGTGAGTTGGTCCTGCTGAATGACGGGGAGACCCCGCTTCAGAAGGGCGAGGCTCTGAGTGGTGCAGGCCGGGGGGGAGAGGGTGTGAACGGACAGAGTCACAGTGAGGCCATGGAGCTGGAGGGGGCGTCTTTACCTGACCCTCGGGACAGTAAACGTCTAAAGAGAGGGGTCCACCTGCCCGCCCCGCCCTCCCTGCCCTCTGAGTACACCTTCGTGAGTGCCGTGCTGGACAGCTGCTGTCCCCCCGAGCAGAGACGCTTCGCCCTGTCCTACAGGAAGTGGTTAGACACTGTCATCGTCCAGAAGCCCTGAGAGGACAGAAACATGTCTGCACTGACCCCTGCAGGCTCAGATCTGGGTTCAGCTAACCCACCTGAGACAGCAGTCAGAACCTTCTTTACCTGCAGGCTCAGATCTGGGCTCAGCTATCCCACCTGAGACAGCAGTCTGAACCTTCCTTACCTGCAGGCTCAGATCTGGGCTCAGCTAACCCACCTGAGACAGCAGTCAGAACCTTCCTTACCTGCAGGCTCAGATCTGGGCTCAGCTAACCCACCTGAGACAGCAGTCAGAACCCTCTTTACCTTCAGGCTCAGATCTGGGCTCAGCTAACCCACTGTAGAACTCACTCTTACTCCTGGTACTCCAGGTAGAAGTCCTGGATCAGTCCTGGATCAGTCCTGGCATCATGTCCGAAGTACTGAGGATGAGTTCTGGTTCTGACCTGCCTGGTCTGATCTTCCTGGAAACATGTGGACCCCCTGAAGCTTCCCCTGAGCCTGGACCCCTTCAGGGAGGAACCCTGAGTCTGACTGTGTTCAGGTGTCTCAGGTCAAGGCTCCTCTGGTTTCTTTTTATGAAGTGTCTTTTGAAAGGTTGAAAGAAAGCGATGCTGTGAGGCTGCAGGAGGATCAGGAGGATCAGGGTCTGAGCTGAACCCGGACACAGCAGAACAGATTTTAGTTTTTAAATATCACGTTTAAAATCACGAGACGTCGTAATTAGTTAACTATAACGCACATTATTTAAGTATTTATCCAAAGTCCCTCTCCATGCTATGTTCCTTCGTCACAGAGAGAAACAGGCCGTCACAGTCTAGGTTCTTTCGTTCATCTCTCTGCTCTGATTGGCTGAGAGCGAGAGGTGATAATTAGACGTATTTATGGAGAACACGTTCATCCTAAACAGTGTTTGTGATCCTCACTGCAGCTCATCTGTTTATAATTAACACTGTGTCAGTGTTCTCTCACCTGTGCAGGTGTCACAGCCAGACTCCCCCCCCCCCCCCCCCCCCCCCTCTGAAGGAGGTCACATGTTTAACTCTTTTGTTGCTGCTCAGTATGTTCAGTAAATGCTAATAATGTAGCTCAGTGCTAACTGACAGTAGCTGCAGCAGAGTGCTAACAGTTAGCTGTTAGCTACAAGCAGTTAACCCTCTCACAGAGATGTTAGCGTTAGCAGTTAGCCATACTCATGTTTGACTCCACAGTCTCTGGTGCTACATGCTGCTGTTACTCTGCGTCTGTTACAGGTGAGCACAGGTGTGAACTGAGCAGCTCATGATAATGATTATTAGAGACAGGCATTAATAACAATCTCTTTGTTACTTAGCAACAGGCTAACAGTAGCTGCTTCCTGTCACTGCCCTGTATAAATAAACAAGTGACATCACAAAGGTCAAAGGTCAATGATCTGTTTTTCTGTTTAAATGAACATTTTATCATTATATGGACTCAAAGCTCATCCTGTCGTTAGCTTAGCACATTAGCCTTCTGTCTGTCCTGGTGGTCATATAAACAGTTCACAGGTGGTCACGTGATCAGTCCACAGGTGGTCACGTGATCAGTCCACAGGTGGTCACGTGATCAGTCCACAGGTGGTCACGTGATCAGTCCACAGGTGGTCACGTGATCAGTCCACATGTGGTCACGTGATCAGTTCACAGGTGGTCACGTGATCAGTTCACAGGTGGTCACATGATCAGTTCAGATCAGTTGAATTCTGAAGTGACTTCAGACTTAAATTGGACTCATCCCTCAAAGACTTGAGACTCACCTGGGTCTCGACCCTCAACGCCTTGAGACTCGACTGGAACTCGACCCTCAAAGACTTGAGACTCAACTTGGACTCGACCCTTAAAGACTTGAGACTTAACTTGGACTTGACCCTCAAAGACTTGAGACTCAACCTGGACTCACCCCTCAAAGCCTTGAGACTCAACTTGGACTCGACCCTCAAAGACTTGAGACTCAACTTGGACTCGACCCTCAAAGACTTGAGACTCAACTCGTACTCGACCCTCAAAGACTTGAGACTTGTCTGGGACTCACCCCTCAAGGACTTGAGACTCAACTGGGACTCGACCCTCAAAGCCTTGAGACTCAACTTGGACTTGACCCTCAAAGACTTGAGACTCAACTTGGACTGGACCCTCAGAGACTTCAGATTCAACTTGGACTTGGCCCTTAACAACTTGAGACTCGTCTGGGACTCAACCCTCAAAGACTTGAGACTCGGCTGCAACTAGACCCCCAAAGACTTGAGGCTCGACTGGAACTCGACCCTGAAGACTTAAGACTCGACTGGTACTCGACCCTCGAAGACTTAAGATATGACTTGTACTTGCCCATCAAAGACTCAAGACTTTATTTGGACTCATAAACAAAGACTTGAGACTTGACTGGGACTCAGCCCTCAAAGACTTGAGACTCGACTGGCACTACACCCTGAAAGACTTGAGATATGACTGGGACTTGCCCATCAAAGACTCAAGACTTCAATTGGACTCATGAACAAAGACTTGTGACTCGACTGGGACTCCACCCTCAAAGACTTAAGACTTGACAGGGACTTGACCCTTAAAGACTTGAGACTCAACTGGGACTTGACCCTCAAATACTTGAGACTCAACTTGGACTCCACCCTCAAAGACCTGAGACTCGACTGGGACTCACTCCTCAAAGACTTGAGACTCAACTTTGACTCGACCCTCTAATGCTTGAGACTCAACTGGGACTCACCCCTCAAAAACTTGAGACTGGACTTGGACTTGGAAAAAGTGACGCGTTTAAAGCCTCTGTTTAAAGACGTCTGATTGGCTGGTCCTTAATGATCAGCTGTTGGCCCAGACTTCCTTTGCCCATCCTCCCATGCGACCCCTGACTTTTGTTACAGGCTGTGTGACCTCCTATCCTCACTGTGTATGGTGGAGTCTGAGGAATCAGTGTTTTGTTGGTGTGATGATTAAGGGGGCTTCCGTATCACAGGTGTATGATGGGAGATTTGACCTTTGAACTTTGACTATCTATGCAGTGTATTTAAAGGTTCACTGAGCTTTTTACAGAAACATGTAGCTCCTGTTTGTTATTCTCAGTGGAGGGTTTGTCATTGAATAATAATCTGTAGTGTCTCATGGCCTTATGGACTATGTTCCTGTGACGTCACACTCGGGGTGGGAAGCTCGCATATTGTCATCGTGTCTAACTCCTGTGGTACCTGTGATTCCTGACTGTTAACGCTAACCAGGACGTGGCTGAATGCTAACGTTAGCAGTGTTCTGATGTTAGCTTACAGGCAGTCGGACATATTGTTAATGTTACACACAGGCCAATGTTACTCCTGATTACCATTGTCCAGCGGTGAAATGTCCGCAGAGAATCAGATCACTGACGTTAACACTACCTACGCCCTGAAACGCCAGACAATATTTCAGCTTCCTACCCTGAGCGTGACATCACAGGAAGATGGCCGCCGTGGGACTATGGTCTACCCATTGGTATTTATTTTAGATTAAACTGATTTATCTCTGTTTGTGTCTCATTGTCTGCTCACCCACTCAATAAACTCACCTGGGATAAACATGTCTGATTATTTCTGTCAATTCAGAGCTGTGTTTTTTACATCCTCACCTGAATCATAATACTTTGACCACATGGCGTCTCAGTCCATCGTATCTGGACACCTGGGACTGGTGTTCGGGTCCAGATACGAACAGCTATTCATGTCTTTATGGTAGGTTAGCAGTGCAGAGATATGCTCATGGAGGAGGAGCTGGTGGACCGGACTGACTCAGCAGGAGGAAGTAACTGAGTGGGATAAAAATGGACACAGCGTGCTCTAACGTGAGGAAGGTTCAGAGTGAATACAGAATAAGAACGGACCGCCTCCATATAAACAGATGGGACATGGGTCAAACTGAAATCAAACGCAGGTCAGATAAATGTTTGTCAAACATGGTTTCGGTCATTATAGTTAGTTTTTATCATGCTGATTTAGGTCTCACTGTTCATGTTTCTGACTAGTTATAAAACAGAAAAAGTTCTCTGTAGATGCCCCTCACATTTCTGAACTTAGAAAAAGTGCCCTCTGGATTCCCCTCACATTTAAAAAAGTAGAAAAAGTGTCCTCTCGATGCCCCTCACATTAATGAACTAAGAAAATGTGCCCACTGGATGCAGCTCACATTTATGAATTGTAGAAAAGGTGCCCTCTGGATCCCCCTCACATTTATGAACTAAGAAAATGGGCCCTCTGGATGCCCCTCACACTAATCAACATAGAAAATGTTCCCTGTAGATCCCCCTCACATTTATGAACTTAGAAAGAGTGCCCTCTGGATCCCCCTCAAATTTATGAACTAAGAAAAAGTGCCTTCTGGATGCCCCTCACATTTATGAACTAAGAAAAAATGCCTTCTGGATGCCCCTCACATTTATGAATTAAGAAAAAATGCCTTCTGGAAGCCCCTTACATTTATGAAAGTTGAAAAAGTAACCTGTAGATGCCTCTCACATTTATGAACTTAAGAAGAGTGCTCTTTTTGACCCCCCTCACATTTATGAAATGTAGAAAAAGTGCACCCTGGATCCCCCTCACATTTATGAATGTAGAAAAGATGCCTTCTGGATGCTTCTCTAATCTATGAATGTAGAAAAAGTGCCCTCTGGATGCCCCACACATTCATGACTGTAGAAAAAGTGCCCTCTGGATGCCCCTCACACTAATCAACATAGAAAATGTTCCCTGTTGATCCCCCTCACATTTATGAACTTAGAAAGAGTGCCCTCTGGATCCCCCTTAAATTTATGAATTAAGAAAAAGTGCCTTCTGGATGCCCCTCACATTTATGAACTAAGAAAGAGTGCCCTCTGGATCCCCATCACATTTATGAAATGTAGAAAAAGTGCCCTCTGGATGCCCCTCACACTAATCAACATAGAAAATGTTCACTGTAGATCCCCCTCACATTTATGAACTAAGAAAGAGTGCCCTCTGGATCCCCATCACATTTATGAAATGTAGAAAGAGTGCCCTCTGGATCCCCATCACATTTATGAAATGTAGAAAGAGTGCCCCCTGGATGCCCTTCACATTTATTAATGTAAAAAAATTGCCTTATGGATACCCCTCACATTTATGAACTCAGAAAAAGTGCCCTCTCGATCCCCCTCAAATTTATGAATTAAGAAAAAGTGCCTTCTGGATGCCACTCATATTTATCAACATAGAACAAGTGCCCTCTGGATGCTCCTTTAATGTAGAAATGTAGAAAAATTGCCCTCTGTATACTCCTCACACTTAAGAACGTAGAAAAAGTGCCCTCTGGAAGCCCCTCAAATTATGAACTCAGAAAAAGTGCCCTCTAGATGCCACTGACGTTTATGGACTTAGAAAGAGTGCCCTCTGGATGCCCCTCACATTTCTAAAACTTAGAAAAAGTGCCCTCTGGATGCCCCTCACATTTATGAACGTAGAAAATGTTCCCTCTAGATGCCCCTTAAATTTATGAACTCAGAAAAAGTGCCCTCTGGAAGCCCCTCACATTAATGAAATGTAGAAAAAGTGCCCTTTGGATGCCCTTCACATTTATGAATGTAGAAAAAGTGCCCTCTGGATCCCCCTGACATTTATGAACGTAGAAAAAGTGCCCTCTGGATGCCCCATAAATTTTTATGAACGTGTAAAAAGTGCCCTCTGGATGCCCCTCACATTTCTGAACTCAGTAAAAGTGCCCTCTAGATGCCCCTCAAATTCATGAACGTAGAAAAAGTGCCCTCTAGATCCCCCTCAAATTTATGAACGTATAAAAGTGCCCTCTAGATGCCCCTCAAATTTATGAACTTAGTAAAAGTGCCCTCTAGATGCCCCTCAAATTTATGAACTTAGTAAAAGTGCCCTCTAGATCCCCCTCAAATTTATGAACTTAGTAAAAGTGCCCTCTAGATGCCCCTCAAATTTATGAACTTAGTAAAAGTGCCCTCTAGATCCCCCTCAAATTTATGAACTTAGTAAAAGTGCCCTCTAGATCCCCCTCAAATTTATGAACGTAGAAAAAGTGCCCTCTAGATCCCCCTCAAATTTATGAACGTAGAAAAAGTGCCCTCTAGATGCCCATTTAGAGAGTCCTTTTCATTTATATTTAGGTCATTATGTCATGATAATTATGTAATACAATCAATGATATAAAATGTTTTTTTGTTTTTCTTTTTCAGATTTCAACAGCCTTCTTAAGGCACTGAGGATCAATGATTTCAAACAGTTTCTGGACTCGATCCCATAAGGATGGGATGTTTCTATATTCTATGATTAAAGTGAGACACAGAGGAGGTCTCACTTTTCAACCAGTTCATATTTGAATATTTAACACATTTAAAATCAAATGATTTTTACTATCAAAGATGCTTACACTTAAATCATTTAATATGTTTAAATATAAAACCACGTCTTATTATATTTTAAAGATTTTATCAACTATTATTATTAGATCGATGACGTCATAAGACATGTAAATACATTTATATATTTCTGTTTTTGGTTTTTCTGGAGCTCGTCTCGTTGAAGCGGCTCAGCAGCTGAGACAGGAGGCTGGCTGTGTGTGTGAGGAGGGAGGGGCCGCACACACACACACACACACACACACACACACACATACACACACGCACACACACAGAGGGAAGATGGAGGACGGAGGCAGCGGTGGGGCGGACCTGCAGCTTCTTTTCTGCTGAATGAAGGTGAGTTCTGGTCTAGCTCGGTTCAGGTTCTGGTCTCTGTTAGTTACCCCCCTCTCACAGTGCGGGGTGGGGTGAGGTTGGGTGGGGTGGGGGGGAGGGTCGGGTCGGTTGCAGGTCTGTAAATAACGGAGGAGCATCGGTACCGTTCCTGCCTCTCGGGTTTTCTGATTCATAAAAACATCTCTGCGCTCAGCGCGAACAGGACCAACAGAACCGGGACTCGGACCACAGACCAGGACCTGACCTGGACCTGCAGCGGTGTGTGCGGCGCTTTGTGCCGGTCGGGGGTATGGGGTGGAGGGGGGGTCTTGATGGAGCACAGAGGCCCTGTTGTCGGCAGGTGCAGAGCCGCAGTCCGGTCCGGATTGTGGTCTCTGCGGGTCTTTGTGGTCTGTGGGTTCTGTTAGTCCCGGATTTGGATTGCAGCTCGGCCTCATCAAGTCACGTGATGCTCGAGTTAAAAACAAAAACATGTTTTACAGAGCAGACTGTTTGTGCGTGCGTGTGTGTGTGTGCGTGTGTGTGTATGTGTGTGTATGTGTGTGCGTGCGTGTGTTGCGGGTTCTGTAGACATGAATTGAGAAGTTTATTTGACCAATAAGAGGTCCTGTTCTATCAGGACTGCAGTGGATCTTGAAGTGACGTTCATTACAGGAGGAGGATTGGACCTCCACCTTTACCTCCAATATAAATATACAATTATGTAGGATATATACATGTATGTATGTATACATATATATATATATATATATATATATATATATATATATATATATATATATATATATATATATATTTATATTATATACATGTATATTTATACACACACATTATGTATTATATATATTTTTAAATATATATACACATATTTTATGTATGCAGTAAATAAATATATATATACACAAATATATATATATATATATGTATATATACAATATATACATATATATTTGTATGTATATATATACATGTGTATATGCATGCATGTATATATATATATATATATATATATATATATATATGTATATATTTAAACATACATGTTTATATTTACAGTATATATATTATGTGTATATTTATATACTCATATATATATATATACAGTATATATGCATGTGTATATAAATTGGGTACTGAAAGTATTCAGACCCCTTCACTTTTTCTACATTTTGTTGTATTATAGCCTTATTCCAAAATGGATTAAATTATTGTTTTCCCTCAACATTCTGCACACAATACTCCATAATAACAAAGTGAAAAATGTTTTGTAGACATTTTTGCAAATTAGTTAAAAATAAAACACTCAAATATCACATGTCCATAAGTATTCAGACCCTTTACTAAATACTTTGTTGAAGCACCTTTGACAGTGATTACAGCCTCCAGCTTTCTCAGGTAGGATGCTACAAGCTGAGCACACCTGGATTTGGGGAGTTTCTCCCATTCCTCTTTGCACATCCTCTCAAGCTTGATGAGGTTGGCTAGGGACCTCGGTGCACAGCTATTTTCAGGTCTTTCCGGAGATGTTCAATCAGGTTCAAGTCCGGGCTCTGGCTGGGCCACTCAAGGACATTCAGAGACTTGTCCTGAAGCCACTCCCTTGTTATCTTGGCTGTGTGCTTAGGATTGTTGTCCTGTTGGAATGTGAACCTTCGCTGCAGTCTGAGGTCCAGAGTACTCTGAGGCAGGTTTTCGTCAAGAATCTCTCTGTACTTTGCTGCGTTCATCTCTCCCTTGATCCTGACAAGTTTCCCAGTTCCTCCCGCTGAAAAACATCCAGCATGATGCTGCCGCCACCATGCTTCACTGTAGGGACGGTATTGGCCAGGTGATGAGCGGTGCCTGGTTTCCTCCAGACATTCACGCCAAAGAATTCAATTTTGGTTTCATCAGACCAGAGAATGTTGTTTCTCATGGTCTGAGAGTCCTTTAGGTAACCATTGGCAGACTTATGTGCTTTGTACCAGGAGTGGCTTCCGTCTGGCAACTCTATCATACAGACCTGATCTGTGGAGTTCTGCAGGGATGGTTGACCTTCTGGAAGGTTCTCTCATCTCCACAGAGGAACGCTGGAGTTCTGTCAGAGTGACCGTTGGGTTCTTGGTCACCTCCCTGACCAAGGCCCTTCTCCCCCAATCGTTCATTTTGGCCATGCGGCCAGCTCTAGGGAGAGTCCTTGTTATTTCAACTTCTTCCATTACGTATGATGCACACTACTGAGCTCTTTGGGACCTTCAATGCAGCAGAAATGTTTCTGTACCCTTCCCCAGATCTGTGCCTTGATACAATCCTGTCTTGGAGGTCTACAGACAATTCCTTTGACTTCATGTCTTGGTTTGTGCTCTGACATGCACTGTCAACTGTGAGATCTTATATAGACAGGTGTGTGCCTTTCCACATCTTGTCTAATCAATTGAATTTACCACAGCTGGACTCCAATCAAGTTGTAGAAACATTTCAAGGATGGTCAGAGGAAACAGGATGAACCTGAGCTCAACTTTGAGTTTCAAAGTAAAGGATGTGAATACTTATGCGCATGTGATATTGAGTGTTTTATTTTTAATTAATTTGCAAAAATTTCTACAAAACATTTTCACTTTGTTATCATGGGGTATTGTGTGTGTGGAGAATGTTGAGGGAAAAAAATAATTTAATCCATTTTGTAATAAGGCTGTAACATAAAATGTAGAAAAAGTGAAGGGGTCTGAATACGTTCCGTACCCACTGTATATCCATTATTCACGGTGATGTTGTTTTATTTCTTTAAGCAGTCTGCAGTCTAAAAATGCTGTGAATTAAGTTAATTTAATTTGTAAATGGTAAATTAACTTCTGTATCTCTTTTCTTTCTGAGCACTCAAAGCTCTGTTACTCTACTCGTCACATTCACCCATTCACACCACATTCACTCTCTGATGGTAGAGGCTGCTATAGTAAGGACTGATTTCTACTTCTGCGTCGAAGCGAAGGCGTAGCCTAGGCCGAAGGTCCGCATAGCTACTATACCTAGGCAGAGGCCTACGCACGTAGCTAACGGGCACCTCCTCCAAAATGTAACTACCCGTAGATTTGACGCGGACCACAAGCCCTGTGATTGGTCCACTCGGCGGCTTGTATTTCCCGCATTTATAGCACTTCCGGGATCCCCGCTCATCATCCGAGTATTTCATCTCCTCCTCTCTACTCTTCATGTAATCATGTCTGTATGATAAACAGCAACATGTAAACAGAAAAGTAAAAAGAGATAGTAGCGACCGGCTATTAGAGAGACCACACTGCCCTCAAGTGTTTCGGTGGAGAATTGCTGCGTGACACGGACACATCGACGCACAAGTATGTGGTGCTCATGTCCGCGTCAGCCCCTGCTGTGTAGGGGAGACGCAGCTGTTCATTGAGAATTATGTGTTGAGGTACAGAACAGAATTCCATACAGTCCGCTGTGATGTTTGGCCATGCAGTGTTAAAACAGCCTAACTATGTTATGGTGCATGTTAGCTCAGCCTATCAATGCTTTTGAAATGGTGTTTGTTTTTATTTATGTGATAAACAGTAATGTCCTCTTAAACCCTATGTAGTTTAAGGTCTGTATACAACATCATTTTTACATGGAAAAATGATAGACTGCAAATAATGGACGTAGTATCCGTGACGTCACCCATCTGTTCCTGAAGCGCTGTTTTGAGGCCAATCGTCTAGCTAGTTACAGCGACGAGGAAAAACTTCCTTTAACAGGCAGAAACCTCGAGCAGAACCAGACTCATGTTAGACAGACATCTGCCTCGACTGAGTTGGGTCTGGAAAGAGGGATAGAGGAGAATAAGAGAGAGAGGGAGCGGTGATAGTGATGAAATGAGTAGTAGTAGCTGTTGCCACTGGAGTCCAGCACGTCCGTATCAGCTGGAGTCTGGAACGTCCACAGCAGGAGGACGTCTACGGCAGCTCAGAGGAACCTACGAGACAAGGGAGCTCAGGGACTCCAGAAATAATGGGACAGGAATGCCCTGTGATGAGGGCATTGAGGGGAAGGGGGTGAGATAGGATCCCAGTGTGTCAGTGTGTCAGTTCCCCCGGCAGTCTAAGCCTATAGCAGCATAACTAAGAGCTGGTCCAAGCCTGATCCAGCTCTAACTATAAGCTTTATCAAAAAGGAAAGTTTGAAGCCTACTCTTAAAAGTAGAGAGGGTGTCTGCCTCCCGGACCCTGACTGGTAGATGATTCCAAAGGAGAGGGGCCTGATAACTGAAAGTTCTACCTCCCATACTATTTTTAGAGACTTTAGGTAGGACCAGCAGGCCTGCATGTTGGGAGCGTAGTGTTCTAGAGGGGTAATAGGGCACTATGAGCTCTTTAAGATATGAACCACTATGTACCACCCTCTCTAAGTCTTTGGGAGGGAGGCAGGTCTTGACCTTAGCTATCAGTCTCAGTGGAAAGAATCTGGACTGAAGAACCGAAGAAATTTAAAGCACTGTCTAAATAAACACCAAGACTCCTAACAGAGGAGTGAAGACTCGCAGCTAGAGGGCCGAGAGTGCTCCCATCCAACTGTTAGGGTGTCCAAACACAAGGACCTCTGTTATAGTCTCATCAGGTTTAGAAAGTTCAGGCTTAGCCATGACTCAGTGTCTTTCAGACAACTGAGCAATGACTGCAGGGATCCTTCTTAAGCTGCAGGGTAAATACATCCTCACAACATCAGCACAGCAATGAAAGGAGACATCAGGGGCAGCATGTACAGACAGAACAGGACCAGGCCCAAACAGGTCTTCAAGGGACTCAAAGGGTAAGAAAGGCAGAGAGCTCAGTCAGATGGGATCAGAACCACCTGAGTGAGCTCTGCCTGTAATTCCAACAGGACTCTAACCGTGACGAGGATCAAGATCTTTGCTTTCTATTAGGGGCTGCACAAAAGCATGTTTAAAGGCAGCTGGGATGCAACCAGAAGCAAGACCAGTATTCATCAGAGACAGAACCCATGGTCCAACAGTCTCAAATACTTCCTGAACAGGGTGAGAGCGGGTGCTAACTGAAGGGGAAATCAATCAATCAATCAATCAATCAATCAATCAATCAATCAATCAATCAATCAATCAATCAATCCATCCTTCTTTACTGTATATGATCTTCCCTCAGTCCTCACAGCTCTCTGATCATCAGGCTGTAGGAGCCTGAGCACGTCTGAGACCACTTCCCAGGGGAGCAGCCTAACGGCCTCATACGTGTGTGTGTGTTGTGTGTGTGTGTGTGTGTGTTATGTGTTATGTGTGTGTGTGCGTGCGTACGTGCATGTGTGCGTGTAGGTTTCTAAGCAAAAATTTCACCTTTAAATGTAGACACACACACACACACACACACACACACACACACACACACAGGTCACCTGCTCTGCCCTCCACAGGAAGTAGTTACCAAGTGGTTTCCTTGACAACCAGCAGCCCTGTCACCATCTGAGAGAGAGAGAGAGAGAGAGAGAGAGAGAGAGAGAGAGAGAGAGAGACAGTAAATAATAAATAGCATGAACTCCTTTTTCCTGCTGTTACACTGTGTGACCACCAGAGGGGGCTCTGTCATCATACACAGGGCCACCACAGAAGAAGAAACATCAGTCACACAGGTTGTGGAGATGATGAAGAGAAATGAAGGGAGGAAGAGAAGGAAGGAGGATGTAGAGATGTGAGTCGTCTGTCTGTCTGTCCGTCTCTAACACACAGTAACAGTGTGTGTGTGTGTGTGTGTGTGTGTCACCTGTTCAACAAACACCTGCACACAGAGTCCAACCTGCAGTCTGTCCTTTCCACCTGCTGGATGCATCAGTGATGTAAAGATGGTGTGAATATGTGGTGGGCTGAGCACACGCTGCTTTGAGCTCTTTGTACCTGAGGGAGCTGATCTGAACGTTCGTCTTCAGGATGATAAATGTTAAAGAGTCTCTGATCCACAGACTGTAACTCTCTTTAATGGATCATTCAAAGGAAGAACTCCACTTTACTAACAATATCAGCTGACATCAATCATATGCTGTTAGTGACTCAGCAGAAAAATCTGATCTCAGGAGTGACTCTGCGTTTCAGGGTTTAGTGATGATCAGTATCATTCAAACAGCTTTATTGGCATGAAAGTTAAAAGAACAATATTGCTAAAAGCAATAATAATAATAACATTAATAACAGATCACATCAAACAATACACACATACACACTACCAGTCCAAAGTTTAGACACACCTTCTCATTCAAGGGTTTGTATTTATTGTAATGATTGTAAACACTGTAGATTAATACTGAAGACATCAAAACTATGAAAGAACATATATGGAATTATTGAATGAACCAAAAAGTGTTAAACAAAGCAGAATCTGTTTTATATTTTAGATTCTGTAAAGTAGCCCCCTTTTTCCTTCATGACAGCTTTGCACACTCTTGGTATTCTCTCAGTCTGCTTAGGGCAGCTGTGGCTCAGTGGGTAGAGTCAGTCGTCTATCAATCGAAAGGTGGGCGGTTCGATCCCAGCTCCGGCAGTCATATGCCAAAGTGTCCTTGAGCAAGACACTGAACCCCGAATCGCTCCCTCTGAATGTGAATGTGACGAGTAGTGTAAGAGCGCTTTGAGTGGTCAGAAAGACTAGAAAAGCGCTAAATAAGTACAAGTCCATTTACCATTCATGAAGTGGTCTCCTAGAATGGTTTCTAATGAACATGAGCCTTGTCAAGAGTTCATTTGTAGAATGACTTGCCTTCTTAATGTGTTTGAGACCATCAGTTGTGTTGTTCAGAGGTAGGGTTAGTACACAATGGATAGCCCTATTTGACTACTGTTGTAATCCAGATTATGGTAAAACCAGATTATTTCATAGTTTTGATGTCTTCAGTGTTAATCTACAATGTTGACAATAATTAATATAAATGAAAAACGTTGAATGAGAAGGTGTGTCCAAACTTTTGACTGGTAGTGTATATACAATACAATATATTATCAAATCACAAATAAATCAAAAGGTGTAAAACAATATATACAATATATATTAAAATGATAAATAATTAGAATCCTTAACTGATTAAAATAAATAATAATACAAAGAAAAATACTTACAAAGAAAATGACAGTATTTCACTCTCCGTACTGACGTAGAACACTGCTGTGTTTCAGGGTAACCCCTACTGTCTGTGTAGAGGCCTGACTTTGATTGAGGAGCGACTCTTTGGTATTTGCTACCAGGACATGTCTGTCTGTTAAAAGCAAGCTGCAACCTCCAGTCTAAAAATATGAGGCCAATGTGAAAGTGTTAAAACCTGCAGTTCATCCAGTGTCTGTTTGAGGCCGACTCCAGTGGTACCGGAAACCACATACAGTCATGGCCAAAAGTTTTGAGAATTACACAACTATTAATTTTCACAAAGTCTGCTGCTTCAGTTTTTATAATGGCAATTTGCATATACTCCAGAATGTTATGAGGAGTGATCAGCTCAACTGCAATTAATTGCAAAGTCCCTCTTTGCCTTGAAAATGAACTTTATCACCAAAAACACATTTCCACTGCATTTCAGCCCTGCCACAAAAGGACCAGCTAACATCATTTCAATGACACACAGGTGTCACACACATTAACACAGGTGTGGGTGTTGATGAGGACAAGGCTGGCGATCAATCTGTCATGATTGAGTGACTGGACACTTTAAAAGGAAGATGGTGCATGACACCATTGTTCCTCATCTGTTAGCCATGGTTACCTGCAAGGAAACACGTGCAGCCATCATTGCATTGCACAAAAAGGGCCTAACAGGGAAGTTTATAGCAGCGAGTAAGATTGCACCTCAGTCAACCGTCTATCCAATTATCAAGAACTTCAAGAAGAGAGGTTCAATTGTAGCCAAACAGGCTCCAGGGCGCCCAAGAAAGTCCAGCAAGCGCCAGGACCGTCTCCTGAAGGTGTTACAGCTGTGGGATCGGGCCACCACCAGTGCAGAGCTTGCTCAGGAATGGCAGCAGGCAGGTGTGAGTGCATCTGCACGCACAGTGAGGTGAAGACTTTTGGAGGAAGGCCTGGTGTCAAGGAGGGCAGCAAAGAAGCCACTTCTCTCCAGTAAAAACATCAGGGACAGACTGATATTCTGCAGAAGGTACAGGGACTGGACTGCTGAGGACTGGGGTAAAGTCATTTTCTCTGATGAATCCCCTTTCCGATTGTTTGGGGCATCTGGAGGAAGGCTTGTTCGGAGAAGACCAGGTGAGCGCTACCATCAGTCCTGTCTCTTGCCAACAGTGAAGCATCCTGAGACCATTCATGTGTGGGGTTGCTTTTCGGTCAAGGGAGTGGGCTCTCTCACAATCTTGCCTAAAAACACAGCCATGAATAAAGAATGGTACCAGAACGTCCTCCGAGAGCAACTTCTCCCAACCATCCAAGGGCAGTTTGGTGATGAAGAATGCCTTTTCCAGCATGATGGAGCACCTTGCCATAAAGCAAAAGTCATAACAAAATGGCTCGGGGAACAAAACATTAAGATTTTGGGCCCTTGGCCAGGAAACTCCCCAGATCTTAATCCCATTGAGAACTTGTGGTCAATCCTCAAGAGGCGGGTGGACAATCAAAAACCCACAAATTCTGACAAACTCCAAGCATTGATTATGCAAGAATGGACTGCCATCAGTCAGGATTTGGTCCAGAAGTTGATTGACAGCATGCCAGGGAGAATTACAGAGGTCTTGAAAAAGAAGAGTCAACACTGCAAATATTGACTTATTGCATGAATTCTGTGTAATTCTCAATAAAAGCTTTTGATACTTATGAAATGCTTCTAATAGTATTTCATTATACCACAGAAACATCTGACAAAAACATCTAAAAACCCTGAAGCAGCAGACTTTGTGAAAATGTAATATTTGTGTCATTCTCAAAACTTTTGGCCATGACTGTACAGTACACACCCATTCAAAGAAGACGATCTTTACAGCAGAAATAAACATGTTTACAGTCTGGTTCAAAAAACAAGTGTAGTCTGGATAGCTCATTTCTCGATCAGCACACACTGTACGGGGGGTGAATATTTTCATAACATGTCAATTTTGAAGATTTTAAGATTACGAGTTTTCGTTTCGAGAGGCACAGCTGACTGATTGACAGGCGGGACACTGTAGCTGTTGGCCAGGAGGCTCAAAGCCCGCCTCGACAGAAGTTATGTTGAGTTCAACATTTCCGGCGATTGGCCTCAAAACAGCGCTTCAGAAACAGATGACGTCACGGATACTACGTCCATTATTTATACAGTCTATGGTTAAAAGACTTCCATGAAGGCTGCTTTCATGTATCCTGGCTCATCACTCCTCAGATTCCCCTCCTCTCTCCTTGATCCTCTGTCCTCCAAGCAGTAGTTAGAGGTATTGGATGCTCCTTAACATGACGGACCTGAAACTACTTCTGGTTCAACGGAGGAGCGAGGAGATATGATTTTAGATACAGCCCCTGAGACTCGTGAAGAGGAAACATCCATCGTCAGTTCAGCTAGATCTAAGAACATTCGGATGATCTGTACTTTCAGTCCGAGCGGCTGAAAAGTGGAACTTAATTCAGACTGTTATCAGAGACTGCACACGCTTCAGTGTTTATAAAACCAAACTTAAATCCTTGGTTGAGGCCGACCAGTCTTAAGACCTCTGGTTAAACCTTTAAACACAGCAGCCTGAAACAGGAAGTCCTGTTGCCATCTTTTTTAACGGTTAGCATCCTCTGTTTCTTCTTTAACTCTGGCTCTGGTGCTGTGCAGCTGTCCAGAGTTGTACGGGACTTTCTGCCTCAGTTATCAGGCCCCTCTCCTTTGGAATCATCTACCAGTCAGGATCCGGGAGGCAGACAACCTCTCTACTTTTAAGAGTAGGCTTCAAACTTTCCTTTTTGATAAAGCTTATAGTTAGAGCTGGATCAGGCTTGGACCAGCTCACAGTTATGCTGCTATAGGCTTAGACTGACACACTGGGATCCTGTCTTTCCCTCTCTCTCCTCTCTCTGCCTGTCTCTTACTTTAACTCTCCCTGTCCCATTAAAGTTACTAACCATATACCTTTCTGGAGTCCCTGAGCTCCCTTGTCTCGTAGGTTCCTCTGAGCTGCCGTAGACGTCCTCCTGCTGTGGACGTTCCAGACTCCAGCTGATACGGACGTGCTGGACTCATCACTATCACCGCTCCCTCTCTCTCTTATTCTCCTCTATCCCTCTTTCCAGACCCAACTCGGTCGAGGCAGATGTCTGTCTAACATGAGTCTGGTTCTGCTCGAGGTTTCTGCCTGTTAAAGGAAGTTTGTCCTCTCCGCTGTAACTAGCTAAATACTGTGAGGTGCAATGCTCATGGTGGATTAAGGTGGGGTCAGACTGAGTCTTATCCTGTCTTGGTGTTGGGTCTCTGTTCATAATTTGACATAGAGTGGTCTAGACCTGCTCTGTTTGTAAAAGAGTCTTGAGATAATGTTTGTTGTGATTTGGCGCTATGCATATAAAGATTGATTGATTGATTGATTGATTGATTGATTGATTGATTGATTGATTGATTGATTGATTGATTGATTGAACGGTCCGTGATGATGCCCTTGTGTTCTTTTATTTCCAGATGTAGTAGTTTTTTAATAAACTTTTTAAAGACTATCTTTTAAAATCTGTTGTCTTTCTTTCTGAATCATGTGGACTGTTGCTATGGTGACTGGTTCTGAATGTTGTTTTGTTTGTATTTCCTTCATGGTGGTCAAATAAAGATTACTCTGATCTGATAGCATGCTAGCTACAGTTTGTTAGCAGTTAGGGAGTGATGAGTTCCTCTGCTTTTGAAAATAATCAGTGTGGAATCGACAAACTCATCCCTCTCCTGCTTATTCAGCTCACCCGCTCTTCTTTCTGTCTCTTCCCAGAATCCTTTGCTCTAACCTCACCCAGGCGCCTGCTGATGATGAGAGTTGAGACTTCAGGCTGACACTGCCAAACCTCCATAACTAGTCCACCATGAACCCCCAGGAGACAGAGCTTGGCCAGGAGGTGACGGAGGAGACGGAAGCTCCCCCTCGCTATCATCCCGACAACCACAACAACCGGCCCCGTAACCACAGCAACCAGGACAAGCGCTACAGACGTGGCGAAGCATCAGGAGGCGTTGGCAGCAGAGTCAAAGCCCAGCATCAGCGCCGCCCACAGGAGGATCTAGAGATGGAGCTACAACAAGGACCTTCACCTCCTCAGCTTCCCAAGCCCATCCCCAGACCCGCGGTGGCCCGGTACCGCAGACAGGGCGACAGCGAGGCCCGGATCAGAGTGCAGCAGCAGAGGCACCGACAGAGGCAGCAGAGGGAGGCAGAGCGAGCTCAGCAGCAGGAGAAGCAGCTGTGCGCCCAGGATGACGAGCGAGAACGGGACGACTCTGCGCTGGCCCGCTCAGCCAGCACGGAGAGCGGCTTCCACACCCACACGGACCGCGCCGAGGGTGACGACGGCCTGGTCATGACGTCTCTGGATCCTGAGGGCCAACCGGAGGCTGAGGACGAGACAGGCAACTATGGAGTCCAGCTACGACCAGAGGCAGAGGGATACACAGAGAGTGCCGAGGCTGAGCAGCAACACCTCCGTCCACATCCTCATCTTCCTCCCCAACCTCCTCCTCGTGACCCGCTCCCTGAGATCCACAACCCTCACAGAGCAGATGAAACTGAGGACATGATGAATGCTGGATACTCTAACTACGTCTACACGGAGCCCGTCAGCTCCCCCAGGGGGCAGGACGATGTCTCGGCCAATCAGAGATCGGACAGTTTAGATGCTGGGCTTGCAGACGAGGCGTACTCTGAGCCGTATGACATTTACTCGCTCTCTGAGCACGTGTACGAGGAAATCTGTGACGCTCCCACTTCTGGCCCTCTAGCTGCAGGTGGAGTTGAGTCCCCCCAGCAGAGGAGGGCAGGCTTCCAGCTGTTTGAAGGCCGGGCAGGGGGCGGAGACTACCATCAGCAGGAGGCGGTGGGCTCCCGTCTGCGTCACTACGATGAGCGCTCGGATGGAGAGTCTGATAGTCCAGAGAAAGAGGCAGAATTTGCCCCGTACCCTCGGGCTGACAGTTGCGATCAGGACGAGGATGTCGACCACGCAATGAGTGAAGTCAAAGCGAGTCTGAGCTCCCACAGCCTTCATCGTGCTGCAGGAGACACCATAGAAGAAGAAACAGAGCCACCTCAGGGACTAGACAAAGCCCACCCTGAATCTGACTCTGATATAAACCACAGAGCTGTCAGCCAAGATAAGGCGGGCAGGAAACAGGCAGGCAGCCCTTCAGAGGAGGCGGGGTCAGTGAGGAACAGTCAGGAGAAGAGAGACGCCATTTCTCTCGCCATCAAGGACATCAAAGAGGCCATCGAGGAGGTGAAGACCAGGACAGTCAGGTCTCCTTACACACCTGATGAACCAAAAGAGCCCATCTGGGTCATGAGACAGGACCTGAGCCCCACAGCAGAGTGTGACCTGCAGCCACCAGCAGGGGGCGACGTGAGTACAACACACGTGATTATCAAAGAAGACACAAAGTTCTGTTGGTGTGAAGGCCAATCATTCAATCCATCCATCAATTCATCCATCCATCCATCAATCCATCAATCAATCCATCCATCCATCCATCCATCCATCCATCCATCCATCCATCCATCCATCCATCCATCCATCCATCCATCCATCCATCCATCCATCAATCCATCAATCAATCAGAGTGTGATGGAGAGACAGAGAGCAGAGGTGGTGTTTCATCATTACTAATATCGATACCAATCCAAACATGGTTCTCAGGCTGAGCTCAGGTCATGTGATGCTTGGCTGTTGTTGTTGTCCCCCTCCCTCCCTCCCTCCAATGATTTATTGATGGAGGTGAGTCAGACAGGTAGAGGGTGAGACGGGTTCAATAATTCAGTGAGTATCAGATAACAGAGAGACAGGAGCTGCTTATGTTTCCATCAGATCAGACCTGCAGCCTCTGCTAAGGCTCTAAAAACCAAACCAAAGCTCATGTGTGTGTACTCCTACTCCTATCTAAAGGAAGCATATATAAGGTGTTTCCTCATGATGTTATCTAAAGGAAGCATATGTAAGGTGTTTCCTCGTGATGTTATCTAAAGGAAGCATATATAAGGTGTTTCCTCATGATGTTATCTAAAGGAAGCATATATAAGGTGTTTCCTCATGATGTATTCTAAAGGAAGCATATAGAGGTGTTTCCTCATGATGTTATCTAAAGGAAGCAAATAGAGGTGTTTCCTCATGATGCTACCTAGTGGAAGCATATATAAGGTGTTTCCTCATGATGTTATCTAAAGGAAGCAAATAGAGGTGTTTCCTCATGATGCTACCTTGAGGAAGCATATATAAGGTGTTTCCTCATGATGTTATCTAAAGGAAGCAAATAGAGGTGTTTCCTCATGATGCTACCTTGAGGAAGCATATATAAGGTGTTTCCTCATGATGTTATCTAAAGGAAGCAAATAGAGGTGTTTCCTCATGATGTTACCTAGAGGAAGCAAATAGAGGTGTTTCCTCATGATGTTATCTAAAGGAAGCATATATAAGGTGTTTCCTCATGATGTATTCTAAAGGAAGCATATATAAGGTGTTTCCTCATGATGTTATCTAAAGGAAGCATGTATAAGGTGTTTCCTCATGATGTAATCTAAAGGAAGCATGTATAAGGTGTTTCCTCATGATGTTATCTAAAGGAAGCATATATAAGGTGTTTCCTCATTATGTTATCTAAAGGAAGCATATGTAAGGTGTTTCCTCATGATGCTACCAAGTGGAAGCATATATAAGGTGTTTCCTCATGATGTTATCTAAAGGAAGCAAATAGAGGTGTTTCCTCATGATGCTACCTTGAGGAAGCATATATAAGGTGTTTCCTCATGATGTTATCTAAAGGAAGCAAATAGAGGTGTTTCCTCATGATGCTACCTTGAGGAAGCATATATAAGGTGTTTCCTCATGATGTTATCTAAAGGAAGCAAATAGAGGTGTTTCCTCATGATGTTACCTAGAGGAAGCAAATAGAGGTGTTTCCTCATGATGTTATCTAAAGGAAGCATATATAAGGTGTTTCCTCATGATGTATTCTAAAGGAAGCATATATAAGGTGTTTCCTCATGATGTTATCTAAAGGAAGCATATATAAGGTGTTTCCTCATGATGTATTCTAAAGGAAGCATATATAAGGTGTTTCCTCATGATGTTATCTAAAGGAAGCATATATAAGGTGTTTCCTCATGATGTTATCTAAAGGAAGCATATATAAGGTGTTTCCTCATGATGTTATCTAAAGGAAGCATGTATAAGGTGTTTCCTCATGATGTTATCTAAAGGAAGCATATATAAGGTGTTTCCTCATGATGTTATCTAAAGGAAGCATATATAAGGTGTTTCCTCATGATGTTATCTAGAGGAAGCATATATAAGGTGTTTCCTCATGATGTATTCTAAAGGAAGCATATATAAGGTGTTTCCTCATGATGTATTCTAAAGGAAGCATATATAAGGTGTTTCCTCATGATCTTATCTAAAGGAAGCATATATAAGGTGTTTCCTCACGATGTTATCTAAAGGAAGCATATATAAGGTGTTTCCTCATGATGTATTCTAAAGGAAGCATATATAAGGTGTTTCCTCATGATGTTATCTAAAGGAAGCATATATAAGGTGTTTCCTCATGATGTTATCTAAAGGAAGCATATATAAGGTGTTTCCTCATGATGTATTCTAAAGGAAGCATATATAAGGTGTTTCCTCATGATGTTATCTAAAGGAAGCAAATAGAGGTGTTTCCTCATGATGTTATCTAAAGGAAGCATATATAAGGTGTTTCCTCATTATGTTATCTAAAGGAAGCAAATAGAGGTGTTTCCTCATGATGCTACCTTGAGGAAGCATATATAAGGTGTTTCCTCATGATGTTATCTAAAGGAAGCAAATAGAGGTGTTTCCTCATGATGTTATCTAAAGGAAGCATATATAAGGTGTTTCCTCATTATGTTATCTAAAGGAAGCAAATAGAGGTGTTTCCTCATGATGTTATTTAAAGGAAGCAAATAGAGGTGTTTCCTCATGATGTTATCTAAAGGAAGCATATATAAGGTGTTTCCTCATTATGTTATCTAAAGGAAGCAAATAGAGGTGTTTCCTCATGATGTTATTTAAAGGAAGCAAATAGAGGTGTTTCCTCATGATGTTATCTAAAGGAAGCATATATAAGGTGTTTCCTCATGATGTTATCTAAAGGAAGCAAATAGAGGTGTTTCCTCATGATGCTACCTTGAGGAAGCATATATAAGGTGTTTCCTCATGATGTTATCTAAAGGAAGCATATATAAGGTGTTTCCTCATGATGTTATTTAAAGGAAGCAAATAGAGGTGTTTCCTCATGATGTTATCTAAAGGAAGCATATATAAGGTGTTTCCTCATGATGCTACCTTGAGGAAGCATATATAAGGTGTTTCCTCATGATGTTATCTAAAGGAAGCAAATAGAGGTGTTTCCTCATGATGCTACCTAGAGGAAGCAAATAGAGGTGTTTCCTCATGATGTTATCTAAAGGAAGCATATATAAGGTGTTTCCTCATGATGTTATCTAAAGGAAGCAAATAGAGGTGTTTCCTCATGATGCTACCTAGAGGAAGCATATATAAGGTATTTCCTCATGATGTTATCTAAAGGAAGCATATATAAGGTGTTTCCTCATGATGTTATCTAAAGGAAGCATATATAAGGTGTTTCCTCATGATGCTACCTAGAGGAAGCATATATAAGGTGTTTCCTCATGATGTTATCTAAAGGAAGCATATATAAGGTGTTTCCTCATGATGTTATCTAAAGGAAGCATATATAAGGTGTTTCCTCATGATGTTATCTAAAGGAAGCATATATAAGGTGTTTCCTCATGATGCTACCTAGAGGAAGCATATATAAGGTGTTTCCTCATGATGTTATCTAAAGGAAGCATATATAAGGTGTTTCCTCATGATGTTATCTAAAGGAAGGATATATAAGGTGTTTCCTCATGATGTTATCTAAAGGAAGCATATATAAGGTGTTTCCTCATGATGTTATCTAAAGGAAGCATATATAAGGTGTTTCCTCATGATGTTATCTAAAGGAAGCATATATAAGGTGTTTCCTCATGATGCTACCTAGAGGAAGCATATATAAGGTGTTTCCTCATGATGTTATCTAAAGGAAGCATATATAAGGTGTTTCCTCATGATGTTATCTAAAGGAAGGATATATAAGGTGTTTCCTCATGATGTTATCTAAAGGAAGCATATATAAGGTGTTTCCTCATGATGCTACCTAGAGGAAGCATATATAAGGTGTTTCCTCATGATGTATCTAAAGGAAGGATATATAAGGTGTTTCCTCATGATGTTATCTAAAGGAAGCATATATAAGGTGTTTCCTCATGATGTTATCTAAAGGAAGCATATATAAGGTGTTTCCTCATGATGTTATCTAAAGGAAGCATATATAAGGCGTTTCCTCATGATGTTATCTAAAGGAAGCATATATAAGGTGTTTCCTTATGATGTTATCTAAAGGAAGCATATATAAGGTGTTTCCTCATGATGTTATCTAAAGGAAGCATATATAAGGTGTTTCCTCATGATGTTATCTAAAGGAAGCCAATAGAGGTGTTTCCTCATGATGCTACCTAGAGGAAGCATATATAAGGTGTTTCCTCATGATGTTATCTAAAGGAAGCAAATAGAGGTGTTTCCTCATGATGCTACCTAGAGGAAGCATATATAAGGTGTTTCCTCATGATGTTATCTAAAGGAAGCATATATAAGGTGTTTCCTCATGATGTTATCTAAAGCAGCCATTCTCAACCCTGGGGTCCCGACCCCAATGGGGGTCGCGAGATGATTTCTGGGGGTCGCCAAATAATTTTCGAAAAATATATCTAATATTATATTACAGAATTTCAGTCAGAGAGCTGTTCTAGTTGCTTTGTGCTTCATTACTTTTTCAAAATGCATTGTATCAACTAAATTTGTATGAATTGACCTGTGCGCGTGAGATCATGCTCCGTGACCCACGGCGGGAAAAAAGACAAAGAAAAACAAACCATTAACCTCGCGCTACATTTTGCAACCAGTTTGCTAGCTTTCTGATGCTGAAAACTGGAGCGATGGCTTAAGAGAAAAAGTGTTCCAGCTCGAGACTTGGGTCAGCAGCAGGGGTCTCAGAGTCAGTCACCAGACAGTCTGATAGCAGGGACCACCCCCTGAGAAACGGAAGGCACTGGGGCCGACACCGGCTGACTCCAGAGCTTCGAGGCTCCGTAAATATCAGCCCGACTTTCTTAAATTTGGATTTTCGTACATGACTAAAAACAACGCAGAATACCCACAATGTGTCATTTGCTCTCTCTCACACACTTGTCGACTATCACTTCACTTAACTGCGTTTCCTCAATCTTTCGATTTCTCTACTGGCATTAAAGTTAAATTGGAGCCATAGTTTTATTTACAACTAATTAAGGGAGTGCAATAAGAACTCAAAGTATATTTTTCAGTTGGTTTTTCAGTATACCTGCACCGTTTTTCTGTTTCAGCACCGCGGACAGCGCTCATTATCCATTATCCATTGATTGGGAGGGTGTGGGGGTGGGGGGGGGGGGGTCGCGGACACCAGTGCATGTTAAATTGGGGGTCGCGACTCAAAAAGGTTGAGAACCGCTGATCTAAAGGAAGCATGTAGAGGTGTTTCCTCATGATGCTACCTAGAGGAAGCATATATAAGGTGTTTTCTTATGATGTTACCTAGAGGAACCCTTTATAAGGTGCTTCCTCATGATGCTACCTAGAGGAACCCTATGTAAGGAGTTTCCTCATGATGCTACCTAGAGGAAGCATATATAAGGTGTTTTCTTATGATGTTACCTAGAGGAACCCTATATAAGGTGCTTCCTCATGATGCTACCTAGAGGAACCCTATATAAGGTGTTTCCTCATGATGCTACCTAGAGGAAGCATATATAAGGAGTTTCCTCAAGTGAATATAGTTAGGCTGACATAGTGAAAGGAGAAGCTTAAGTCTGTTTGGCGGAGGACAACTCTGATACCTGAGGACACCTGGTGTAACTGGAGCTGTCTCAGGTGTTGTATATAAACACAGGCTGTCTCTCTGAACGTCAGTGTGCCTGCAGCCTCCGCTCGTCTCACCTGTTGTTGTTTCACTGAAAAGATGGAGAACTTCTGGATGTATCAGGTGGAGAAGCTGGAGGAGGAGCAGAGCAAACAGGAGGAGCAGCGAGGAGCAGGGCAGGAGGTGGGTTTTATTTTAAATGAGAATGAGAATGTAGCGAGGTAGGTGAGTTTCATGAAATAGAGTTATTATTTATTGATGTAATGTGTTCACATACAGAAGCTGTGTGTTCTTGGACGATCTGTTTGTCCAATCCAGTGCACAGGGAGACAGATTATTTGTCTAATACTTACAATCTAGGGCTGTCAAACCATTATTTATTAAAAACGTGATTGCCGATAAATAACTTGAAATGAATGCCAAATTAATCACAGTTTTTTATCCGTTGTACCTAACAGGGACATTTGCCAGGTTTTTAATACTCTTAGCAAAATGGAGTGGACAAACATGCTTTCTTTATGCAAACATATGATTATCATTATTATTGCAATAATCCAACACAGCTCTTTAGAACATTCTCCAGATTAACCTCAAAGGTACTGCATAATCAAAAAACGTGAATAATTCAAGCAACAACAGATGGTTATATTGACCTGAGTGTAACATTACTGAGTAATACTTACACACTGTAGTGTCCAACTGTACACGTAAAGGTTAAAGTGATATGTGGGGTTGTATGAGTTATTGTAGCAGCCACACCTCAGCTCAGCTCGGCTTCTCCGGCTAGGGTTTCTGCAGACGGGGTCAGTCCTGCCACATGAGACTCCGACCTGAGCACTCACCTCAGTTTAGGTGAACCAGAAAGCCTGTTTGTTTTTGCACTATGTGTGGACACAGCGCAGACGTACTCTTCCGCCTGCAGTGCACTGATCAGCTAATCCCATCTATAATGTTCATCACTGATATAGTTAAATTTTGACACTTTTACTTCTTTTGCAGTGAAATATCCCTTTAACTAAACATCCTGTCTTATTAAACAACTCAACAAAAAACGATTGACCACACGCATCACAACAACACACACACTGTATAACAAGTAGCCTACGTCAGTTTAATTTTCCATCACTCGAAGATCATTACCTGGATCCTTAGCTGTGGGCTCAGCACATCGGGAGCATCAGCTGTTAGCTCAGCAAGTCATGAGCATTAGCTGTTAGCTCGGCACGTCAGGAGCATCAGCTGTAAGCTCGGCACGTCAGGAGCATCAGCTGTAAGCTTGGCACGTCAGGAGCATCAGCTGTAAGCTCGGCATGTCAGGAGCATCAGCTGTAAGCTCGGCACGTCAGGAGCATCAGCTGTTAGCTCGGCACGTCATGAGCATCAGCTGTTGGCTCGGCATGTCAGGAGCATCAGCTGTTAGCTCGGCATGTCATGAGCATCAGCCGTTAGCTCGGCACGTCAGGAGCATCAGCTGTTAGCTCAGCACGTCAGGAGCATCAACTGTTGGCTCGGCATGTCAGGAGCATCAGCTGTAAGCTCGGCATGTCATGAGCATCAGCCGTTAGCTCGGCACATCAGGAGCATCAGCTGTTAGCTCGGCACGTCAGGAGCATCAGCTGTTAGCTTGGCATGTGAGGAGCATCAGCTGTTAGCTCGGCACGTCAGGAGCATCAGCTGTAAGCTCGGCACGTCAGGAGCATCAGCTGTTAGCTCGGCATGTCAGGAGCATCAGCTGTTAGCTCGGCATGTCATGAGCATCAGCTGTTAGCTCGGCACGTCAGGAGCATCCGCTGTTAGCTTGGCACATCAGGAGCATCAGTTGTTAGTTTAAAAGGACAGGAACATCAGCTGTGAAATCGGCAGGTCATGAGCATAAGCTTTGAGCTCAACACATCATGAGCATCAGCTGTGAGCTAGGCACGTTAGGAGCATCAGCAGTGAGCTCGGCACGTCAGGAGCATCAGCTGTTAGTTTAGAACGACTGGATCAGCAGCTGTGAGCTCAGCACGTAATGAGCATCAGCTGAGAGCTGTGCACATCAGGAGCATCAGCTGAGAGCTTGGCACATCAGGAGCATCAGCTGTTAGTTCAGAATGTCAGGAACATCAGCTGTGAGCTTGGCACATCAGGAGCATCAGCTGTTAGCTCAGCACATCTGGAGCATCAGCTGTTAGCTCAGCACATTGGGAGCATCAGTTGTTAGTTTAGAACGTCAGGAGCATCAGCTGTGAGCTCGGAACTTCAGGAGCATCAGCTGTTAGCTCAGCACATCAGGAGCATCAGCTGTTAGTTCAGCGGGGGTGTTCTTAGGTGGAAACTCAGTTTGTATCGACAGGTAATACAAAAAAACCTAGGTCTTGTGGAGAGAACCATCTGGCCGGGCTTTGAGGCTGAGCTTTTCATTAAAGACCTGTTTCTTTATCTGTTTACACTCAAAGAGGTCTGTTTCTGCTACTTATCCACAACTGCTAATAGCATTTAGCAGTTAGCCCCAGGATATCAAGGTTAGCATCAGAGAGTCACAGACAACAAGATGGGGATGGGTCTCATATACACAACACAGAAAGGAGGCTCCACCTTGTGGCTCTATTTGGTACTGCAGTTATGTCACATCTACTGAATGTGCATGCATAAAAACAATTGTGCCATTAAGAGGAACTTTGCCTTATTACAACAAACATAGCCCAGAAGTTAAGTTCAGGGACTGAATTAGCTTACACCTAGAAGACAGCCATGACCTGTCACTCAAAGAGGCCATGCCCCTAATCCTGCCTCCCTTTAATCCTTAATCTGCTGTAAACAGGTGAGTTGTATATAAATTAAGCCGTACAGTTGTCACGAAGAGAGAAATCAGCTATAGAGACCCAAACTGTTTTTGTACCAGGCTGTAAACATGTTGATTTCTGCTGTAACATTTTAACATGGGGCTCTATGGGGACTGACTCACTGCAGGAGACACACTCTAGTGGACACTGGAGGAACTGCAGGTTTTATATTACTTACATTTTGGTATCATGTTCAGCTGGAGAGTTGTCTTGGTGGGGAAAGGGAGAAGGAGTGTTTTGAATCCATCTTTGAAATGCTCTGCAGAGCTGAAGGCAGTGAATGTGACAGTGGGCCGAGTGGCACAACGTGATGACAGAAACTGTTGAGCAGGTTGATGCGAGCTGCAGCCTGCAGGACGTCTCTTCTGCTCTAACGCTTTGTGTTGTGACATGTATCTGCTCTCTGTCTCACTCTGAGCTCATCTGTTCCGATGGTTTGTCCCCGAGCTGCGACTCGTACTGCAGGTGTGTCAGCTTGCTCACATTCAGAGTGTGAGTAGCAGGAGATGATGTGTGCTGTGAAACTGCATTTAAACGTCACGTCCCCTTATCAGAACCTGGATAAGCCCTTATCCTGGTTTTGAGAGACTCTACTATGGCATACATTCACCTTTCCCTGGTGTCTGTCAGCTGCCTTAGACCTGCGCAGGTGTGGTCTAATACACAGAGGAGACAAGGAAATAAAACGCAGCAAATGAGGGCACTGAGGGACACAGGCCCACAAACAGCCCACTTCAACACAGAAGGTGCATTTCGACCAAGAGGTCCGGGGTCTTTTAGCCCCTAGAACCACTTTCACCTGAACTAAGAGGTTCCTGTGCCCCCATTTTTGTCTGCGTTTCAACTGTGGGCTGAAGTCCTGGGTAGATTGTGCAAATCAGGCCAGTGACGTATGGAGAAAAAAAAAAGTAAATGCACTACACCACCAGACCAGTAGAGGGCAGTAAAACAAAGAGGACTGCCATTCATCACAGATGACACCATAGAAGCAGACGGACAGGCAGGTATCATTATGAGCAACACAACAGTTAGCCTGTTAGCATGAAGAGACTCAGCTGGTCTGTTTTAGATGGTGCTATATTTCATCACAGATGGATTCACTGAATCAACACGTGAGAGGAGATAAGCGCGAGTAGCAAAGACATTTCAACACGCCTTTAAAATCCTTTTGAACTCAAAAAGCCGTGGCAGAGATCGACCGGTGTTTTGGTTTAAACAGCGACCCTGTTAACTGGAGACTCTCAGCCGGATGCATCCCTCATAAACGTCTTTAGACCATCATTAAATATCTGATGAGGATATTTTGAAATCTTAATAAAAACTAAACTAGTTTGCATTCCCAGGAACTCCCTCTGTGTTTCAACAGCTGTGTAAACTCCACAAACACTGACACGTTCAGCTGAAGGTCTCCAGTTTACAGGGTCACTTTTAAAACCGGAACACCAGGAGAGATGCATTCACGGTGGGCTGAGAGAAGACTACTGTTACAAGCTGCTAAATCAAGAGAATCACAGCTTCTTCTTTTGAGAAGTACACACACATACAAAAAAGAACGAACAAATAAAAACTAATGAAAGAAAGAGAAATCAAGTGAATCACAGATGTGTGTGATGTTATTGTGGACGGAGGGAGGAATAAAAACACTGAAGTTAATCTACCAATCAGACACGTTCACGTGCATTGCAGGCCCTGCCCCCCGAAAGTCCCGGGACCTTTGAAAAGTACTACCCCCCTAGCAGGGGCTTTTTAGGGGGAGATTAACTACCCCTGAACTAAATTTAGACCCTGGGTCCACCGGTTGAAACGCACGAGGTTCAGGGGTAAAGTTCTTCTGGTTGAAAAACACCTTTACAAACAGTACAATCGGGAGAAGTGACCCTGGAGTTACTCTTTCCCTCTCTCCCCTCACAGGACTCACTTATAATTCTCCTCATACATAAGTAAATGAATGGAGGGGCCTATAAAGTGGCCATGTTTATTCAGGGAGGAAGACTTCGTCTCATTTAATCTGGGACAATCCCGTGCTGAGGAGGAGAGCGGGAGGAGACGTCAGTAACCCTGAGTTTGTTAAAGTGTTTCATGTTAATGAGAGGAGACAAGCTGGACTCTCATCTGTCCTCCATGGTCATGCTGCGTTTCACTGCGTACATGGCGTGCTCTGTCTTGTATTTCAGTGAAGACGCCGATGAACAATAAGCGCCTCCACGTGCTGTGAATGACGGGAGCAGAGCTACGAGCGGTTATCAGATTTTATTGACACAGGGCACTTATGAGACAGAACATGGATCTGTGTGTGATCCGTCTTGTAGTGTGTTTCTGGCTGTAATCAGAGACTCCAGTCTGCTGTTTGATCCAACGAGAAAGAGCTGGAACAACAGGAACACCACGCTTCACAGAGCATCAACACGTTTAAAACCAACTCAAGACATACCTTTACTGTATTTTAGGTGCAAAGTTTTATCTCTTTATGTTCAACTATTCATGTGTATAGTCATGTGTTATTCTTTTAGCCTTCTTCTCATTGTGTTTGTTTGTTTGTGTTAAAATACTCAGGTCCATGTAAACACCCGCAGCGATTTTGAATCCTGGATAATCTTAGCATTCGATACGATTCACCATCACATCCTGTTACAGAGATTAGAGCGACTAACTGGCATTACAGGAACTGCTTTAGCTTGGTTCAAATCGTACCTGACAGATCGATCTCAATTCACATTAATGAAAAGTCCACAAGGATCAGTGCTAGGACCAATTATTTGCACCTTATATATGCTTCCTCTAGGTAGCATCATGAGGAAACACCTTATATGCTTCCTAGGTAGCACAATGAGGAAACCTCTTATATATGCTTCCTCTAGGTAGCATCATGAAGAAACACCTTATATGCTTCCTAGGTAGCACAATGAGGAAACACCTTATATATGCTTCCTCTAGGTAGCATCATGAGGAAACACCTGATATATGCTTCCTCTAGGTAGCCACTGAGGAAACACCTTATATATGCTTCCTCTAGGTAACATCATGAGGAAACACCTTATATATGCTTCCTCTAGGTAGCATCATGAGGAAACACCTGATATATGCTTCCTCTAGGTAGCCACTGAGGAAACACCTTATATATGCTTCCTCTAGGTAGCATCATGAGGAAACACCTTATATATGCTTCCTCTAGGTAGCATCATGAGGAAACACCTTATATATGTTTCCTCTAGGTAGCATCATGAGGAAACACCTTATATATGCTTCTTCTAGGTAGCCACTGAGGAAACACCTTATACATGCTTCCTCTAGGTAGCATCATGAGGAAACACCTCATATATGCTTACTCTAGGTAGCCACTGAGGAAACACCTTATACATGCTTCCTCTAGGTAGCATCATGAGGAAACACCTTATATATGCTTCCTCTAGGTAGCATCATGAGGAAACACCTTATATATGCTTCCTCTAGGTAGCATCATGAGGAAACACCTTATATATGCTTCCTCTAGGTAACATCATGAGGAAACACCTTATATATGCTTCCTCTAGGTAGCATTCTGAGGAAACACCTTATATATGCTTCCTCTAGGTAGCATCATGAGGAAACACCTTATATATGCTTCCTCTAGGTAGCATCATGAGGGAACACCTTATATGCTTCCTAGGTAGCACAATGAGGAAACACCTTATATATGCTTCCTCTAGGTAGCATCATGAGGAAACACCTTATAAATGCTTCCTCAAGGTAACATCATGAGGAAACACCTTATATATGCTTCCTCTAGGTAGCATCATGAGGAAACACCTTATATATGCTTCCTCAAGGTAGCATCATGAGGAAACACCTTATATATGCTTCCTCTAGGTAACATCATGAGTAAACACCTTATATATGCTTCCTCTAGGTAGCATCATGAGGAAACACCTTATATTCTTCCTAGGTAGCACTATGAGGAAACAGCTTATATGCTTCCTCTAGGTAGCATCATGAGGAAATACCTTATATATGCTTCCTCTAGGTAGCATCATGAGGAAACACCTTATATATGCTTCCTCTAGGTAGCATCATGAGGAAACACCTGATATAAGCTTCCTCTAGGTAACATCATGAGGAAACACCTTATATATGCTTCCTCTAGGTAACATCATGAGGAAACACCTTATATATGCTTCCTCTAGGTAGCATCATGAGGAAACACCTTATATATGCTTCCTCTAGGTAGCATCATGAGGAAACACCTCATATATGCTTCCTCTAGGTAACATCATGAGGAAACACCTCATATATGCTTCCTCTAGGTAACATCATGAGGAAACACCTTATATATGCTTCCTCTAGGTAACATCATGAGGAAACACCTTATATATGCTTCCTCTAGGTAGCATCATGAGGAAACACCTTATATATTCTTCCTCTAGGTAACATCATGAGGAAACACCTTATATATGCTTCCTCTAGGTAACATCTTGAGGAAACACCTTATATATGCTTCCGCTAGGTAGCATCTTGAGGAAACACCTTATATATGCTTCCTCTAGGTAACATCTTGAGGAAACACCTTATATATGCTTCCTCTAGGTACATCATGAGGAAACACCTTATATAAGCTTCCTCTAGGTAGCATCTTGAGGAAACACCTTATATATGCTTCCTCTAGGTAGCATCATGAGGAAACACCTTATATATGCTTCCTCAAGGTAGCATCATGAGGAAACACCTTATATATGCTTCCTCTAGGTAACATCATGAGTA
This sequence comes from Notolabrus celidotus, assembly GCF_009762535.1. Classification (NCBI taxonomy): domain Eukaryota; kingdom Metazoa; phylum Chordata; class Actinopteri; order Labriformes; family Labridae; genus Notolabrus; species Notolabrus celidotus. The sequence continues at coordinate 37,405,044 of NC_048280.1, read as the reverse complement.
AACACCTTATATATGCTTCCTCTAGGTAGCATCATGAGGAAACACCTTATATTCTTCCTAGGTAGCACTATGAGGAAACAGCTTATATGCTTCCTCTAGGTAGCATCATGAGGAAATACCTTATATATGCTTCCTCTTGGTAGCATCATGAGGAAACACCTTATATATGCTTCCTCTAGGTAGCATCATGAGGAAACACCTGATATAAGCTTCCTCTAGGTAACATCATGAGGAAACACCTTATATATGCTTCCTCTAGGTAACATCATGAGGAAACACCTTATATATGCTTCCTCTAGGTAGCATCATGAGGAAACACCTTATATATGCTTCCTCTAGGTAGCATCATGAGGAAACACCTCATATATGCTTCCTCTAGGTAACATCATGAGGAAACACCTCATATATGCTTCCTCTAGGTAGCATCATGAGGAAACACCTTATATATGCTTCCTTTAGGTAGCATCTTGAGGAAACACCTTATATATGCTTCCTCTAGGTAGCATCATGAGGAAACACCTTATATATGCTTCCTCTAGGTAGCATCATGAGGAAACACCTTATATATGCTTCCTCTAGGTAGCATCATAAGGAAACACCTTATATAAGCTTCCTCTAGGTAGCATCATGAGGAAACACCTTATATAAGCTTCCTCTAGGTAGCATCTTGAGGAAACACCTTATATATGCTTCCTCTAGGTAACATCATAAGGAAACACCTTATACAAGCTTCCTCTAGGTAGCATCTTGAGGAAACACCTTATATATGCTTCCTCTAGGTAACATCATGAGGAAACACCTTATACATGCTTCCTCTAGGTAGCATCATGAGGAAACACCTTATATAAGCTTCCTCTAGGTAGCATCATGAGGAAACACCTTATATAAGCTTCCTCTAGGTAGCATCATGAGGAAACACCTTATATATGCTTCCTCTAGGTAGCATCATGAGGAAACACCTTATATATGCTTCCTCTAGGTAGCATCATGAGGAAACACCTTATATATGCTTCCTCTAGGTAGCATCATGAGGAAACACCTTATATATGCTTCCTTTAGGTAACATCATGAGGAAACACCTTATACATGCTTCCTCTGGGTAGCATCATAAGGAAACACCTTATACAAGCTTCCTCTAGGTAGCATCATGAGGAAACACCTTATATAAGCTTCCTCTAGGTAGCATCTTGAGGAAACACCTTATACATGCTTCCTCTAGGTAGCATCATAAGGAAACACCTTATATATGCTTCCTCTAGGTAGCATCTTGAGGAAACACCTTATATATGCTTCCTCTAGGTAACATCATGAGGAAACACCTTATACATGCTTCCTCTAGGTAGCATCATAAGGAAACACCTTATATAAGCTTCCTCTAGGTAGCATCTTGAGGAAACACCTTATATATGCTTCCTCTAGGTAACATCTTGAGGAAACACCTTATATATGCTTCCTCTAGGTAGCCACTGAGGAAACACCTTATATATGCTTCCTCTAGGTAGCATCATGAGGAAACACCTTATATATGCTTCCTCTAGGTAGCATCATGAGGAAACACCTTATATATGCTTCCTCTAGGTAGCATCATGAGAAAACACCTTATATATGCTTCCTCTAGGTAACATCTTGAGGAAAAACCTTATATATGCTTCCTCTAGGTAACATCATGAGGAAACACCTTATATATGCTTCCTCTAGGTAACATCATGAGGAAACACCTTATATATGCTTCCTCTAGGTAACATCATGAGGAAACACCTTATATATGCTTCCTCTAGGTAACATCTTGAGGAAACACCTTATATATGCTTCCTCTAGGTAACATCTTGAGGAAACACCTTATATGTGATTCCTCTAGGTAACATCTTGAGGAAACACCTTATGTTACTGTTTATTCATTATTTTCAGTGAAAGAGTTCCTGGGTTCTGATTGGAGGATTCATGGATGATGTTCTGTTTCTTGTCCTCTTCCTGCAGTCCCCTCGTTCAGGCTCTCCGTCTCCTCCAGGTGCAGAGTCGTCCAGTCTCCACCTGCTCCAGGACCACACCTTTGACTCCTCCCCCTCCAGCAAAGAGGTCAGAGGTCATGAAATACACATGTTATGATTGAGATATGAAACATTTAGTGATGCAAATTAAAGAAATACACTTTGAAAGAGATTTTTTTTTATTAAGAAAAAAACACCTTTTTATTTAAAATAAGACAGGTTTGTAAAAAACATTATTTTTATAATAAATTTGATTTTCTGAGACACTTATTTTCAAACACAGATTACAGTTTTTACAAAGTGTCTAACAGTTTTGATTCATCTTATATTTTCTGACATTCTTGGGGTTTATTCTGAGGACAGGACAGGAAACTCTGAGAGACATCAGCAAGTTTATTATCCTCAACCAAAATATCAAATGTCAAACATTTTAGTGTGCTGAAATTCAAATTAAAGTGAAAAACGCTAACTAACTAAAACTGAATCAAATGTTTACACAACTCAAGTAAAACCAGATGAATGTCCTCGGTCTCGGTCTTTGGCACCAGCACCCTGACAGACTCTCATCCTTAATGGTCCGTCTCAGACGAAGCATCAGGAGTTATGTTTTGGTTTGATGATAGCAGCAGAAGTTCAAAGTTCACTTTTTATTCTATGTTTTCCCAAACTTTTCACCCCGCAAATAAATATAGGTGCCAAAGACTCGTGACCCCCACTGTCCCTCAAAGTGATTTAATGTGTCTTCATTTAGCTGGTCTGCAGAAAATGACCCTACCTATATGAGCATGTGTCTGTTTACTGTGCTGTTATGAATGAACCTGCTGCTACTGATGCTTTTGATAATTAACTGTTCACTAACTCTAAACTTAGGAGTCATCTGGAAACAAAGAAAGGAAGAAAACTCATTACACTTTATATTTTCAAGGTTTTATTTCAAATTAGCGTCTGTTTTTGTTGATATTTTTTACTATAATGGGTAAAATGTACTAATTTTAGATAACTTTAAAAAACATTCTGGAATACATCTCACGACCCCCTATCTTTGTCTCGGGACCCCCCAGGGGAAACTTTTACAATACAGATACAACTTTTCTTCAACCACTGACCATTAATATTATATATTTATGTATATTTTTATTATATCTCGTCCACTTTTCCTTCATAACGCTGTCGTTCTCTTTGATGATCTGCAGCCTGTTGCACCAGCTGTGTGTACAGTCATGGCCAAAAGTTTTGAGAATGACACAAATATTACATTTTCACAAAGTCTGCTGTTTCAGTTTTTATAATGGCAATTTGCATATACTCCAGAATGTTATGAGGAGTGATCAGCTCAACTGCAATTAATTGCAAAGTCCCTCTTTGCCTTGAAAATGAACTTTATCACCAAAAACACATTTCCACTGCATTTCAGCCCTGCCACAAAAGGACCAGCTAACATCATTTCAATGACACACAGGTGTCACACACATTAACACAGGTGTGGGTGTTGATGAGGACAAGGCTGGCAATCAATCTGTCATGATTGAGTGACTGGACACTTTAAAAGGAAGATGGTGCATGACACCATTGTTCCTCATCTGTTAGCCATGATTACCTGCAAGGAAACACGTGCAGCCATCATTGCATTGCACAAAAAGGGCCTAACAGGGAAGTTTATAGCAGCGAGTAAGATTGCACCTCAGTCAACCGTCTATCCAATTATCAAGAACTTCAAGGAGAGAGGTTCAATTGTTGCCAAACAGGCTCCAGGGCGCCCAAGAAAGTCCAGCAAGCGCCAGGACCGTCTCCTGAAGGTGTTACAGCTGCGGGATCGGGCCACCACCAGTGCAGAGCTTGCTCAGGAATGGCAGCAGGCAGGTGTGAGTGCATCTGCACGCACAGTGAGGCGAAGACTTTTGGAGGAAGGCCTGGTGTCAAGGAGGGCAGCAAAGAAGCCACTTCTCTCCAGTAAAAACATCAGGGACAGACTGATATTCTGCAGAAGGTACAGGGACTGGACTGCTGAGGACTGGGGTAAAGTCATTTTCTCTGATGTATCCCCTTTCCGATTGTTTGGGGCATCTGGAGGAAGGCTTGTTCGGAGAAGACGAGGTGAGCGCTACCATCAGTCCTGTCTCTTGCCAACAGTGAAGCATCCTGAGACCATTCATGTGTGGGGTTGCTTTTCGGTCAAGGGAGTGGGCTCTCTCACAATCTTGCCTAAAAACACAGCCATGAATAAAGAATGGTACCAGAACGTCCTCCCAGAGCAACTTCTCACAACCATCCAAGGGCAGTTTGGTGATGAAGAATGCCTTTTCCAGCATGATGGAGCACCTTGCCATAAAGCAAAAGTCATAACAAAATGGCTCGGGGAACAAAACATTAAGATTTTGGGCCCTTGGCCAGGAAACTCCCCAGATCTTAATCCCATTGAGAACTTGTGGTCAATCCTCAAGAGGCGGGTGGACAATCAAAAACCCACAAATTCTGACAAACTCCAAGCATTGATTATGCAAGAATGGACTGCCATCAGTCAGGATTTGGTCCAGAAGTTGATTGACAGCATGCCAGGGAGAATTGCAGAGGTCTCGAAAAAGAAGGGTCAACACTGCAAATATTGACTTATTGCATGAATTCTGTGTAATTCTCAATAAAAGCTTTTGATACTTATGAAATGCTTCTAATTGTATTTCATTATACCATAGAAACATCTGACAAAAACACCTAAAAACCCTGAAGCAGCAGACTTTGTGAAAATGTAATATTTGTGTCATTCTCAAAACTTTTGGCCATGACTGTAAGTTCAAACGTAGCCTACTTTGAACGTAACTTCTGATTTAGGATGGAGTTTACACTCTACTAACGTTTTGGGCGTTGCACCAGCTGAGATAGTTCCAACGTCAGCCTAAGTTCCAACTGAATTCTTACACTTGGCTCCTCGTAGGTGTAAAGTCCTCTGTAGAGTACCGGTTGATACGGCGCATCGTTTTGAAGAGTGGGATGATTTGGAGGATGAGGAGATACAGAGGGTTCTCCCAGCTAGATTACTTCAGCAACGTGTTTTCCACAAGAGATTACATCCTTTGTAAAAATATGATCAGAAATATTTGATCTCTAGAGTATGTTGTAGTTGATCATTTTACCTCTTGATATCACCTTTATTACAGACACATCCTAGAATAAGGATTAAGGCTATAGTTCTCACCTTACTGTGACACTTTATCAAGATTGACATACACACTGTTGTTGTTCTGTGATTGTAGCAGCAGAAGGAGGAAGTTTGTTTCAGCTGTTGGTCAGTTCAGAGACAATTAAGCATGAAAGATAACACATGTAACAAAACCTGCATCAAAACAGATGCTTTCCTCTGATTGGCTGCTGGAAGTGTAAACGTCATATCTGCAACAATGTTTTGGTTAGTTTGGACATTATGGTCTACTAGTTAATGCTAGGGTTGGTAGACATGGAAAACTAGCATGAATTTGAATGTAGCATTTCCTCAGGACTCCGTCTAACCCCCCCCCCCCCCCCCCCCCCTCGGAGCTCCTCCAAAACGACACCCCCGCTCACATGTACTAGCACCGCTGATTCACGACCATATGATGGTGACTGATTCAAAACCGGTCCTCAGGTCTTTTTCTACACAACATCTTTTCAGGTCTTTTTGGGTCTTCCAAAAACCAAAAACTAACACCAAAGACTAAACAAACAAACAAACAACAACATTAAAAACTGAATAAGACTTCTGAAATTCAGAAAACAAAATTCAAAATGAATAAAATCAAAGTAAAGAAAATGTCTAAACTGTTATAATCTTCACATTAGGGTGTGATATGCAGGAAAGGGAATACATTTATGAAGAGAGATGTTTAAATATTTAAACATTTTAATAAAAAAACGTATTTTAAAATGTTTAATTATTCAGATATAGATGTCATTGTAATGTTTTGTGTTTTTTTATTACAGATTTGATCTAATTAAACAGATTAGATGTTTTAACTGGAACAGATTTAATGCTAATTCAAAATATTTTATGTTTCAAGAACAAAATATCTTTTTAAAGAACATACAGTGATGGAAAAACGTTTTCGGACACCCTTCAAATTATCAGACAGACATCAACAAATACAAATTATATTTTTTATTTTGTTTATTGTTTACAAGAAAAACTAACAAAGCTAAATTCTTGACAGTTTCAATATGTCAGTTCTCAACATTGTCGGTATCAAAGTCAACAAATAACATAGAATGTGTTAAAAACTGAACAAGGAATAAATAAACCTGGCTGTGACTGGACTAAAAGAAATTGCACTTGAAGACCTAAGAGTGATTCTCAATGCAATATTTGGGGTGTTTGGAAACTGTTTTCCACCACTGTATAAGACTTTCTTAACACAAGTTTAATTTAAAAAAATCTGTCAATTAAAAAAAAAGTTTTTTTTTCAATCAAATTGATTGTTAAAGACACAAACTATATTTTTGAACAACTGACTTAATTTCATAAATAGGGATTTTATTTAGTAAACAGATTTTATATAAACAGATATAAATTATGATAAAGGCGGAGGAACAAAGGTTTCCACTTCTTCCTTCTCCTGTTTGCACATGTGAATAGAAAGTTTTCAGTGCTCACTGATGAATTGTGTTAACTTTTCTTCTCTTTCTTGTTCATTTTTATTAACAAATATTTATTTTTAATGTCCATGCTCCAAATAAACACATCAATTGATCAATATTTTTCATTAAAAGTGATTTTATTTAATAAAAACATTTTATTTTGAAATAACAGATTTTATAAAACAAAATTAAATTTCATGGTTTCAAATCAGATTTTATTTTATAAAACAGATTTTATTAGATGAACACATGTTTGATATTTTGAAACAGATTCAAATGCATGAAAACAAAATTTTTTGTCCTTATTTCCGTTGTTTTATTGTGAACAGGTTTTATTCTTATGGTCGTCCTGACTGTGTCTGATTAGAGCTTAAACATGGACTCAAAGTGAAGTTTGAAAAATGTTGTCACTTTTTGTTTTTCAGTCCAGGAGAAGTCTGGCATCGTTCCCCACATATGTGGAAGGTGAGTCCACCCCCTTGTGGTCAGGAAGAGTAAAAACATTTCGATCTGTCTCTAACTGGGAGGGATGGGCCGTGACATATTTAGTGTGAACAAACAAGAAAAATATGGCTGATCAGATTAAGGATATTCATAATCTCAGTTTTGATGGATTATTTAATCTGAGTGTGCTGTGAAAAACATTACTTCAGTGTGTTCTCAGCATTTTTTTCATTCCTGAAAAATAAACACTTCACAGTTCTTCATGGGTAACTTTAAACAAGAACATTATGTAACACATAGTAACATAACAACCCCCACCCCCACCCCTAGTTCCCGGACCATGTGACCCTGAGGACCTGATCGATGGGATCATCTTTGCTGCCAACTACCTCGGCTCCACCCAGCTGCTGTCAGACAAAACACCCTCCAAGAATGTCCGGATGATGCAGGCGCAGGAAGCTGTCAGCAAAATAAAGGTAGTTTTTATTCATATGGCATGTGTCCATGTATTTAACTTGAATTATTAACTGTAATTATAATATAAGTTACACTCCCAAGAGGAAAACTCTATTTTAAATGATGTTAGGAATAAAAACAATAATATTATACCATCAAACACCAGTCCTCTGAACGCCATTATCCCTCCTGCTGCATCTGATTGGTCGCACTTTAATAAAGCATCCAATCAGTGCACAGTGTGCCTGTGGCCGAGGGGTGTGTACAAGTTCCCTCTATTCTGTCATGTTCTGAGTATCAGGTAAAAGGGACAAGAGGAAACCAGATCTCAAACCTGCTCAGTCAACATATTGTCTTAGGATCATTATTGTTCTGATCATTATGATCAAATGTGTCAAAGTAATCATTTACCATTGAAAAGTAAGTAATTACATGTATCATGTAAATATGTGTTATTAAATATGTTATATAATAACATGTTCTATAACATGTCTTATGATAACTATGTTATAACATGTCTTAGAATAAAGTATCATTACATGTGACTCAAAATAACGTGTTATTTCGTATGTCGTATAATCAGGTGTGTTGTTACATGTGTCTTATAATAACGTGTTGTTATTACTTATGTCTTATAATAACGTGTTATAGCATGTCTTATAAGAATGTGAGTTATTACACGTGTCTCATAACGTGTCATTACAAATGTCTCATTATAACGTGTTATAACATGTGACTTTTAATCAAGTGTGTTATTAAAAGGGACTTATAATAACATGTATTATTACATGTGACTCATCATAACATGTGTTATTTAATGTGACTAATCATAACATGTGTTGCTATAACATGTGACTAATCATAACATGTTTTAATTATTGTCTTGTAATAACATGTGTTATAACATGTGGTACAGATACAGGTGGTCAGTCTTTTCCTTAATTCTTCTTCTCTCTCTTTTATTACTACAGACGGCTCAGAAAGTGGCTCAGAACAAGAAGAAGGTGGAGTACCTGTCAACCTTTTTCTTCTTCCTTCGTGATCAGAGGAGCAGAGAGACAGAGGAGCAGAGAGACAGAGGAGCAGAGGGACAGAGGAGCAGAGAGACAGAGGAGCAGAGAGACAGAGGAGCATAGGGACAGAGGAGCAGAGAGACAGAGGAGCAGAGGGACAGAGGAGAAGAGACACAGAGGAGCAGAGGGACAGAGGAGCAGAGGGACAGAGGAGCAGAGAGACAGAGGAGCAGAGGGACAGAGGAGCAGAGAGACAGAGGAGCAGAGAGACAGAGGAGCAGAGAGACAGAGGAGCAGAGGGACAGAGGAGCAGAGAGACAGAGGAGCAGAGAGACAGAGGAGAAGAGAGACAGAGGAGCAGAGAGACAGAGGAGCAGAGAGACAGAGGAGCAGAGGGACAGAGGAGCAGGGGGACAGAGGAGCAGAGAGACAGAGGAGCAGAGAGACAGAGGAGAAGAGAGACAGAGGAGCAGAGAGACAGAGGAGAAGAGAGACAGAGGAGCAGAGGGACAGACGAGAAGAGAGACAGAGGAGCAGAGAGACAGAGGAGAAGAGAGACAGAGGAGCAGAGAGACAGAGGAGAAGAGAGACAGAGGAGCAGAGGGACAGAGGAGAAGAGAGACAGAGGATCAGAGGGACAGAGAAGAGGAGCGACAGAGGAGCAGAGAGACAGAGGAGAAGAGAGACAGAGGAGCAGAGAGACAGAGGAGCAGAGGGACAGAGGAGCAGAGGGACAGAGGAGCAGAGAGACAGAGGAGCAGAGAGACAGAGAAGCAGAGGGACAGAGGAGCAGAGGGGCAGAGGAGCAGAGAGTCAGAGGAGCAGAGGGACAGAGGAGCAGGTGGACCGAGGAGAAGAGGGACAGAGGAGCAGAGGGACAGAGGAGCAGAGGGACAGAGGAGAAGAGGGACAGAGGAGCAGAGGGACAGAGGAGCAGAGGGACAGAGGAGCAGAGAGACAGAGGAGCAGAGGGACAGAGGAGCAGGTGGACCGAGGAGAAGAGGGACAGAGGAGCAGAGGGACAGAGGAGCAGAGGGACAGAGGAGCAGAGAGACAGAGGAGCAGAGGGACAGAGGAGCAGAGTGACAGAGGAGCAGAGGGACAGAGGAGCAGAGAGACAGGAGCAGAGGGACAGACGAGCAGAGAGAAAGAGGAGCAGGTGGACAGAGGAGCAGAGGGACAGAGGAGAAGAGACACAGAGGAGCAGAGGGACAGAGGAGCAGAGGGACAGAGGAGCAGAGAGACAGAGGAGCAGAGGGACAGAGGAGCAGAGAGACAGAGGAGCAGAGAGACAGAGGAGAAGAGAGACAGAGGAGCAGAGAGACAGAGGAGCAGAGAGACAGAGGAGCAGAGGGACAGAGGAGCAGAGGGACAGAGGAGCAGGGGGACAGAGGAGCAGAGAGACAGAGGAGCAGAGAGACAGAGGAGAAGAGAGACAGAGGAGCAGAGAGACAGAGGAGAAGAGAGACAGAGGAGCAGAGGGACAGACGAGAAGAGAAAAAGAGGAGCAGAGAGACAGAGGAGAAGAGAGACAGAGGAGCAGAGAGACAGAGGAGAAGAGAGACAGAGGAGCAGAGGGACAGAGGAGAAGAGAGACAGAGGATCAGAGGGACAGAGAAGAGGAGCGACAGAGGAGCAGAGAGACAGAGGAGAAGAGAGACAGAGGAGCAGAGAGACAGAGGAGCAGAGGGACAGAGGAGCAGAGGAGCAGAGAGACAGAGGAGCAGAGAGACAGAGAAGCAGAGGGACAGAGGAGCAGAGGGGCAGAGGAGCAGAGAGTCAGAGGAGCAGAGGGACAGAGGAGCAGGTGGACCGAGGAGAAGAGGGACAGAGGAGCAGAGGGACAGAGGAGCAGAGGGACAGAGGAGCAGAGAGACAGAGGAGCAGAGGGACAGAGGAGCAGGTGGACCGAGGAGAAGAGGGACAGAGGAGCAGAGGGACAGAGGAGCAGAGGGACAGAGGAGCAGAGAGACAGAGGAGCAGAGGGACAGAGGAGCAGAGTGACAGAGGAGCAGAGGGACAGAGGAGCAGAGAGACAGAGGAGCAGAGGGACAGAGGAGCAGAGAGAAAGAGGAGCAGAGGGACAGAGGAGCAGAGAGACAGGAGCAGAGGGACAGACGAGCAGAGAGAAAGAGGAGCAGGTGGACAGAGGAGCAGAGGGACAGAGGAGCAGAGAGACAGAGGAGAAGAGAGACAGAGGAGCATTGAGACAGAAGCAGAGGGACAGAGGAGCAGAGAGACAGAGGAGCAGAGAAAAAGAGGAGCAG